>NC_050463.1:1852965-1971007 GCF_903995425.1 Onychomys torridus
TGTGACAGCAGGTGTGTGTATGTGTGTGTGTAGGTGTGACGGCAGGTGTGTGTGTGTGTGTGTGTGTGTGTGTGTGTGTGTAGGTGTGCTCTCTCCACTGCAGCTGTGCTAGGCCCCATGAATCCGGCCCCTCAGCTTACCCCGAGAGGCCCTGTCTGTCTCCTAGGTGCCTGGATCAGCTGCCAAGCCCATGGGCACTGGGGGCCTAACTCAGTGGCGCCTCCACCTCATCTCTCCCTCTTTTCTTTTTTTGGTTTTTTGAAGACAGGGTTTCTCTGTGTAGCCCTGGCTGTCCTGGAACTCACTCTGTAGCCCAGGCTGGCCTCGAACTCACAGAGATCCACCTGCCTCTGCCTCCTGAGTTCTTGTTGGCCCCAAGAATATATTCAGCTGTATATTAAAGCTATATTTTGACCAGCCAAGGGTCTGTCAAAAGGCAAGCCGTTTATCATGAAATATTTGGTGTTATATAGTTTTTAATATTTCGGCTGTCTTCCGCTATGAAGTTCTTGTGTGCCCAAATACTTCATTTTGACAAACAGCTAAGCTTCTGGGACACTGCTCCACTAGGTACTAACTCCCCTGCAGAGCCTCAGAGCTGAGCAGGCTGGAGATGCATAGCTTTGTTTTCTTGTGCAGATGAAGCGCAGACCATCATCCCCTTCCCTCAGGCTGGGGGCATGGCAGAGAGACTGACTGAGGACAAGAGGGCTGTCTGCCTAACCAGGTGCAGTAAGGACTGCAGCGGAATTCCAGACACAGAACCGCGGGGCCAGAGAGAGCAGAGGAAGACTGAGATTCTGTAGAGGGTGAGGCAGATCTCGGAAGAGTCTTCAGAGATTCAGGAGTGAGGAGCCAGGAAGGCGGGATGGAGGACGGAGGGACAGAGGACATAGATGAGGTCAAAGGCCTAGGAGCTTCCTAAAACTATGAGGACGGGAGAACTGGACACAGAGAGGAGCTGAGTGAGGACAGGGCGGAAACTGTGCAGACAGAATAAAGTGAATGGACTAAAGAGCTCCGTGTGCTTAGGTTCATTTGGTATCCCTCAGGTTAGTATCCTCAGCGGCTTGTAGCATCTATTTTCTGGACCCTGATAGAAATCTCCTCCAGGCAGGCACTTGGCGGAATTTCGTTACTGTGTGCCACAGCCACCCAGCCATCTCCCCCTCTTTTTAAAAGACAGGGTGTCATTTAGCCCAGGCTGACCTCAAGCTTACTATGTAGCTGGGGGTAGTTGGACTGCTGATTGCTCTGGGTCCACCTCCCGGTGCTGGGCTGGTAGGCTACATCACCAAACCCAGTTTAGGAGTTGCTGGTGAGGCAACCCAGGGCTTCCCGAAAGCTACGTCAGCCCTCTACCTACTCAGCCCATGTTTGGTGTTTGCCGGAACTTCCAGGAGTGAGGGGAGCACTGGCAAGTGCTGGCTGGGAGGGGTGGCTAGGCGCAAACCCCCGTCTTCCTTGGCTATTACTCAGGCTTCCAGAAATAGATCGGAGTGCGCACAGATATAGAGACAGAGGTTATTTTAAGATGTGACTCACACAATCCTGTGGGCTCTAAGCCCAAAATTAGCACGGCCAGCCAGCAGCCTTGAGACCAAAGAAGCATGGGAAGATGCAGAGGAACTTCAAAGATGAGCGGGACCTCTCTCCCCCTCTGGACACACAGTGGGGAGACCTCCCTCTTCCTCTGGGCACACAGTGGGGAGACCTCCCTCTTCCTCTGGTCACACAGTGGGGGGTCCTCCCTCCCCCTCTGGACACACAATGGGGGGACCTCCCTCTTCCTCTGGGCATGCAGTGGGGAGACCTCCCTCTTCCTCTGGTCACACAGTGGGGGGGGGACTTCCCTCCCCCTCTGGGCACACAGTGGGGAGACCTCCGGCTTCTTCTGGACACACAGTAGGAGGACTTCCCTCCCCCTCTGGGGACACAGTGGGGGGACCTCTCTGGCTTCCTCTGGACACACAGTGGGGGGGACCTCTGGCTTCCTCTAGGCACACAGTGGCGGGGGGGGGGGAACCTCCCTTTCCTTCGGGTCACACAGTGGGGGGGACCTCCCTCTTCCTCTGGGCACACAGTAGGAGGACCTCCCTTTCCCTCTACATCCATAGTCAGGACAGGGTCGGGGGACACCTCCCTCTCTATAGAACCACAGTGTGGAGGGGAACTTTCCTTATTTCAGAGGATGGTTGAGGTTGATAGCAAAGAGTAAAAAGGCCTCTGCACACAGTGGGGTGTCCTTTTGAGGTCCTGTGCATAATCACCCACATTCCAGCACATACCCCCTCAAATCCCAGCACTTGGGGAGCTGAGGCAGGAAGATCACAAATTCAAATATTCTTGGGCAACTTAGGGACATTATATCTCAAATATTCAAGGTTGGGGCGTGGTCAGGGTGGAGCCCCCGCCTAGAATCCCCACAGTGAGGGGCTGGGGGCGTGGTCAGGGTGGAGCCCCCGCCCAGAATCCCCAGTGAGGGCTGGGGGCGTGGTTTGGTTATAGAGTGCCTGCCTAGCTTCTAGGAGGCACCAGGTCCCATCTTTCTTCCCTCTGGCAAAGCAAGGGGGGTCTGGGAAATTCTCTCAAGACCACTAAATTGACTTAGGGATCATAGTGATGGGGTATTGTCTTGTAGCGGAAAGATGGAGTTTCACTCTGGGAAATACAAGGGGAAGTAGAAACTGATACCCAAGAAGTGAGAAGGGCCCTGGATAGGAATCCCCTGGAGTAATATCAAGTTGAAAAAGAAAACTGAGTAACAGGATTGGATCTGCCCTCTGGAGGGGGAGGAATCAGATCAGATAAAAAGAGTGACCACAGGCATGATGCACATCTTCAATCCCAGCACTCAGGAGGCAGGGGCAGGCGGATCTCTGTGAGTTCAAAGCCAGCCTGGTCTACAGAGCGAGTTCCAGGGTTATACTAGTGAATGCTTCTTTCTCTCTCTCTTTCTGGAAAAAAAAAAAAGTAAAACAAGAAAACAAAGTCAAACCTAGAAGCCAAGAAATAACCAATTCAGGCAGGAAAGTTTGGTAAAGCGGGCTGAGCTCTGCTCAGGCCCGGCCTTTGGGAATCTAAGTGAATGGTTCTGATTTATTTTGTTGTTATTTGTTTTTTTTCTCCAGACGGGGTTTCCCAGTACTGCCCTGGTTATCCTAGAACTCGCTCTGTAGACCAGGCTGGCCTTGAACTCACAGAGATCCGCCTGCTTCAGCCTCCGGGGTGCTGAGTAAGGTGTGCCTGTGTCACAAAGCCTGGCAAGAGCACTTTCTCAAAGTGGTCACATCGCAGGACCATGCCTTTTCACACACCATTTTAAAATTTTGAGAAGGGGTCTCAGGAAATTGCCCAGGCTGGCCTGGAATCCCCTTGGTCGCTCAGGATGGCTTCTAGTGACTCACCGTCCTCTTTGGGGCTAGTAAATGCTAGAGTGAGGAGTGTGAACCACCTTGCCTAGTCCAATTCCCTCCCAGTGAGGCAGGAAGAGAGAAGCAGCTTCCTGGAAATAGCTGCTGCGCAGTCGCCAGGTCACCTGCAGGTCACTTATTTCCAGAAGGATTTTGGAGGGGGTGCTTTGGTGTTAGAAAGATTGAAACTGGACTGTGAGGGAAATAAATTTGGCTTCTAGCTCTTTTCGTATTGTTCTGGGAAGGTTTGGAAACTTTGTTTTGTACCATGATGAGGAGCTGGAGAGCTCCAGGTTGATCAATTATTTACTTATTTTTAGTAAATTTTTTTCTTTTTCTTTTTTGTTTTTTCTGTTTGTTTTTCGAGACAGGGTTTCTCTGTGTAGCTTTGCGCCTTTCCTGGATCTCACTCTGTAGACCAGGCTGGCCTTGAACTCACAAAGGTCAGCCTGGCTCTGCCTCCCGAGTGCTGGGATTATGGGCATGCCCACCACTGGCTGGCTGGCAGGGACTTTGTATACAGCCCTGGGTGGCCTGACACTCCCTCGTTAGTCAAGGCTGGTCTTCCACTCACAGAGATCCACCTGTCTCTGCCTACCGAGGACTGGGATCCATGGTGTGGGCTACCCACACTTGGCTAGTTTATGCAGATTACAACTTTCCTTTTTTATGTATAGAGTGTTTTATCTCCATTATGTTTATGCATCACAAGCTTCCTTGGTGCCTATGGAGGCCACAGGGTGGGTGCTGGGAATTGAATCCAGGTCCTCTGGAAGAGCAGCCAGTGCTCTTAGCTGCCAAGCTGTCTCTCCGGCCTTTGTTTCTTGAGGAATGATTTTACTCTGTGGGCCTTGAATTGTGATTCCCCCTGTCCCTGCCTCCCAAGTGCTTGGGTTATAGTGTTGGGTTCTGAGGCTGGGCAAATAATGGGGACCAGACAACTGAAGTCTATTAGCAAACTTTATTCCAAACACCGCAGGGCAACGAAACTTGTAGCTGGCTAGGGCCACAGGCAGCGTTCGGGACACTGAGAAGAAAAACCATACCCCGGGTGGTGAGTCAAAGGAATTTTCACAGTCTTGAGGTTAGGCCTTGGGTCACTGTGCAGTCCAAGATTCACAAGCTGTGATTACAGGGTGTTCAAGAAGTTTGTGAAAGCCTGGGGTTATCTCGACACAGCTGCTTCCCCCTGGAGCTGAAAGGAAGGCAGGCAGAGGTTAACCTTGTCCGCGGCAGCTGCAGCTCTAATACCCCCAGAACGTGCGCACAGGCATACCACTTTTCATATTCCCGGGCTCTTCAGCAGGCTTTGTTAGTGTGAGATTGCATCACGAGCAAGAAAAAAAGTGTTTTTAAGGAATGAAAGGAAGCTGGGCATGGTGACACACACCTTTAAGCCCAGAATGGGAGCCAGAGACAGGAGGATTTCTGTGAGTTCAGCCTGGTCTACAGAGTTCCAGGACAGTCTTGAAAAAAAATGCAAAAAAAGGAAAGGAAAGGGAAAAAGCAAAAGACAAGTAAAAAGGATAAAAGGGGAAGCGGAAGGAGGAGAAAGGAAAACGCGAGCCCGTGAGGTTGGATTTGAACTTGCGTCCTGCCGGATCTCCCGCCCGGCTTCCTCGGCAGGGTTTCCCCGGGTCCCCGCTTCCGGCGGCCGGGGGCGTGCGAGGGCAACCGAGGACGTGCGTGCGCCCGTGCGTGCGCCCGTGCGTGCGCCGGCCGGGGGCGGGCGAGTCCAAGGGGGCGTGGCTGCGAGGGGTGGCGCGCGCGGCGCGGCGGGCGGGGGCTCTGGGCGCGCACCGCCTCCGGCTCCCGGCCTCCCCCGCGCGCGCGCGCCGAGTGGTTCCGCCCGGCCCCCCGGCTCATTGTGCCTTCGCCTCACGCCGGCCCAAGATGGCGGCGGCGCTAGACGCCCCGGGCCTGTGACTCCTACAAAGAGGGGAGCCGGGGGCCGCACGGGAGCGGCGGCCGAGGCGCAGGCCGGGCCGCCCGCCCTCCGCCGTCCGCCCCGCGTCCGCCCGCCCCCGCCCGCCCGCTTCCCGCCGGCGGCCCCGCCCCTCCCCCAACCGTCCGCCTAGCATGGTGCGGCGGCCGCGCGCGCCGACATGGGCGAGAAGCTGGAGCTGAGGCTCAAGTCGCCGGTGGGCGCCGAGCCCGCTGTCTACCCGTGGCCGCTGCCGGTCTACGTGAGTGTGCTGGCGGGGAGGCGGGGGAGGTCGCGGGGTCGCGGGCTCCGGGCCGCCGCCGGCCGGTCCTCGGCCGTTCCCGGCCCGCGCCCGCCGCTGCCGTTGCCCCGACGCGGCCTGTCGCGCTGGCGCCGCCGCCGCCGGCCCGGAGCCCCGCGTCTCCGGGCTTCGCAGACCCGAGTCCGGGCCGACGCAGCGGGCAGGGCTACCGGGACTGCGAGGCCGGGGCGATCGGGGGCCGGGGCGACTGCGAGGCCGGGGCGATCGGGGGCCGGGGCGATCGGGAGGCCGGGGCGATCGGGGGGCCGGGGCGATCGGGGGCCGGGGCGACTGCGAGGCCGGGGCGATCGGGGGCCGGGGCGACTGCGAGGCCGGGGCGATCGGGGGCCGGGGCGACTGCGAGGCCGGGGCGATCGGGGGCCGGGGCGACTGCGAGGCCGGGGCGATCGGGAGGCCGGGGCGATCGGGAGGCCGGGGCGATCGGGAGGCCGGGGCGATCGGGGGCCGGGGCGATCGGGAGGCCGGGGCGACTGCGAGGCCGGGGCGTCCGGGAGGCCGGGGCGATCGGGAGGCCGGGGCGATCGGGAGGCCGGGGCGATCGGGAGGCCGGGGCGATCGGGAGGCCGGGGCGATCGGGGGCCGGGGCGTCCGGGAGGCCGGGGCGATCGGGAGGCCGGGGCGATCGGGAGGCCGGGGCGTCCGGGAGGCCGGGGCGACTGCGAGGCCGGGGCGTCCGGGAGGCCGGGGCGTCCGGGAGGCCGGGGCGTCCGGGAGGCCGGGGCGATCGGGAGGCCGGGGCGATCGGGAGGCCGGGGCGATCGGAGGCCGGGGCGATCGGGAGGCCAGGCGGCCGGGGCGTCCAGCCTCCGATCGACGCCTCCTGTCGCTCCCGCGTGGTGTCACGTCGTGTCCCTTCGTGCTGTCGTCTAGGTCGCACCCTGCCGTCTTTCCGTGTTGTCCCCACTCGTCCTCTAGGTTGTCACCTTGGTGTCGGCGGGCAGGTGCCAAGGGGACCTTAGGAAGTGCGGGAGGTCGTCTCCCGCATTGGTGGCCTGGCGGGAGGGTGCGGGAAAGGTGTCTCGTGTCAGTGCGCCGGGCTGGAAGGCCCTGGGATGTTGGAGAGGTTGTCACCTCTGTGTACCTCGTGTGTCGTCTCAGGTCGGTGGACTGGCCTGGTGACGCCTCATGAGAGGTGGGAGCAGTTGTCTCCCACGTTGGTCGGATGTCTATAGAGGCTTTGCAGGGTGGGAGAGGTTGGCCCCCGGTTTTGGTGGCATGGCTGGGGAGGCCTTGGGAAGTCTGGGAGGTTGTCCCCTTTTGCTGGTGGGCAGGGCTGGTGAGACCCTGCCAAATTGGGGGTGTTATCCGCTAATCCTACTGACCCGTGGAAAGTGATAATGCCAAGCGGAAGTGCCAGAGGCATACAGGGGTTCTGAAGTCCAGGAGGGACTGGGGAAGTCAGTGTCCTGGTCCCTGGTGGCCCTGTGTGTGTTTTGAGTAGAAAATGAAGCGTGGTCCGTGGGTGCTGTTGAGTTAGCATCCTTCCTGGCGACCTGTGGCATAATGTCTGTGCCCCAGGATGCCTTTGCAGCTGGCCCTGACCCGCTTCCCATTAGCGTTGGGCAGCTCGCTCGCGCGCGCGTGTGCGCGCTCTCTCTCTCTCTCTCTCTCTCTCTCTCTCTCTCTCTCTCTCTCTGTCTGTGTGTGTGTGTGTGTGTGTGTGTGTGTGTGTGTGTGTGTGTCCTTGAAAATTCCTACAACTGCCGGGCGGTGGTGGCGCAGGACTTGAATCCCAGCGCTTTGGGAGACAGAGGCAGGCGGATCTCTGTGAGTTCTAGGATGGCCAGCTCTCTGACCTGCCCACGTGGGCAAATGCAGGCACTCACAAATGTAATAGGCATTTAAAAATACCTGCCTGTGCGTATGCTCGGCATGGTGGCATACTCCTTTAACCCGACACTCGGCAGGGGCAGGATAGGCTCTGAGTCCCGCCCGGCCTGGTTACAGACTTGAGTTCTAGTTTGGTGGCCTGTTTAGAAGGAGTCTTAGAAGTTGGAGAGGTTGTCCCCTCTTGTTGCTGTGACTGGAAGGACTGTGGGAAATTGGAAAAGTTGTCCCCCATGTTGGTGGTGCCTGAAGGGGCCTCGGGAAGTCTGGGAGGTTGTCTGGTGAGACTGTCTAGAAGAAGGGTCAGACTTCTCAATGCTTTTCCCCTTAGGACTTAAATCTGATCCCTTCCATTTTGCGTCTTCAAGGATCACCATCCACTTTTGGGGGGGGGATGGATGGATGATGAGACAGGGTTTCTCTTTGTAGCCCTGGCTGTCCTGGAACTCACTCTGTAGACCAGGCTGGCCTCGAACTCACAGAGATCCGCCTGCCTCTGCCTCCCGAGTGTTGGGATTAAAGGCTTGCGCTGCCACCACCACCGCCCGGCACCATCCAGTCTTCTCAGGGTACAGTTCTGTGATTGTGGTCACTGTCACAGTTGAAGTACAGCACACTTGAACCACCCCAAGCTCTCTTCGACTGTCCCTCTGTTATCTGCCTCTTAGCTTCTTGGCTGTCACACCAGATCTTCTGCTGGCAGTTTTGTTTCAGAAAGTCCAATGAATGACCAACAGCAAGCATGTAGCCCCATGACTTTGGAGTGTTCACCACAGAGAATGTGTCTGAGACTTGCCCACCCACGCTGTCTGAGGGCTTGGGGTTGCCCTTAATTTTTCTTTTAGCTGGGCAGCAACATCCTTTGGGCAGTCAGCCAGTTTGGTGATCGATCATTTTGTTAGTCACAGGATACCTGGGCTGGTCCAGTGTTTCTTTCTTGATTATTTCTTTGGTCTTGTTATAGTTATACAGCTGTGGCTGGCCTGGAACTCACTCTGTAGTTCAGGCAGGCCTTGAACTTTCCGTGATATCCTATCCTGCTTCTGTCTAGTGCTGGGTGGTGGGTTTGCCCCCCAGGTTGTGGTGTGTGTGTGTGTATGTGTGTGTGTGTGTGTGTGTGAGAGAGAGAGAGAGAGAGGGAGAGGGAGAGGGAGAGACTAGAGGCTGTGAGTTCCAGACACCTGAATGTGGATTTGTCCAAAGTGATGTAGTCCCTGAGAGTACCAAGAGCTGGGTTGCTAGGTCCGTACTGAGTGGACCGTCACCAGCCTGAATTCCCAAAGTTGTCCTAGCTGAGTATGAAGGGTTAAGAGGTCTGTCACAACCCTCTTGGTACCCCAGTGGAGTGGTGCTGGCCCTTTGCCTCTCCTCCTTCCAGAAAGCTAACCCAGTGACTCTGGCCCAGTTCCCACCCCCTGTGAATCAGGCCTTCGGTTGAGTCTGGCGGGAACTGGCTTTCCAGTGGCGGGTGGGAATGACCACCCAGCGCCTTTCCCTTGCTGGCCGGGATCTCACTTGGCAGGGTTGGGTGTGCTGGCCCAGCCCTGCTCCTGACATCCGCAGGCCCATTCCAGCTGCGGCTGTCACATTGCTGTCCAAGGGCCAGCAGGTGTGTGTGGGCCATGGGCTCTCACATAGCCTGAGTAGAGACAGCCCCTCCACAGTGCCCTCTTCTAGCTGTATGCTTCATGGAAAGTTCTGCTTCTTAGGAGGCCAGGCCTAGTGCCTGGCACACTCCACACAGTGTCAGACCTGCCATTCCAGCACCCAGGAAGTGGAGGCAGGAGGATCAGGAGTTCAAGACCAGTTTTGGCTACATAGTGAGTTCCACGCAAGCCTGCCCCACATGTTTCAGACCCTGTTTCAAGTCCCTCCCCCCAGTAAACAAGCACACAGGAAAATCTCCTGTTGCTGGATGCTGGCATTACCTAGGCATCAAGAGAAGGGACCATGTGGTGCCCCTGCCCCTGGGGTGTGAGTTCAGCACATTGCATGCCCACCTGCAGTCCCTCCCAGTCTGTTCTGTTTTGAGATGGGGTCTCAGCATACTGTGACTGGCCCTCATCCTCCTGCCTCCCCTTAGAGTGCTGGGATGCTAGGTAGGCGTCACCAGGTCTGGCTTCATAATCCTTTGTAAAAGCACCTACAAGCTACCTTTGGTGTCCCTGAGGACATGCACGGAGGACAGAAAGACATTCATCACTCCAGGCAGATCAGGAACTGAGTGTGGCAGTCCCACACTTGAGTAAGGCATGGCCCTGGGCAGGTGCCAGTGGCTTCTTAGAGGGCGGCAGCCATGCTGTCCACACTCACAAATACCCAGTTTGGGGACCAGGTGCAGAGAACTGACAGGTGGGAGGGGACATCATCCTTATAGCAGTTTAGGACACTGGGACCTCACGGAATGACCCCTTTGGCATAAAGGATACAGATGCCATTTTTAGCTGTTCGCTTGGCAGGCAGTGTAGGAGACAAACCTGAGAGGGAGGGCCAGAGTGGCCTTCCTGTTGGTGACTCAGTAGGCCCTGCGTGGTGGTGTGTCCCTTCTGATGAGCTCAGGAGTCCCGTGGGTGGCTGGGTGAGTCGTGCTGTGGGTAGGGTGAACCAGCCCCAATGTGACTCAGAAGGTAGTTTCTGCTGCTGACTCCTCGGGTGAATGTCCCAGCTAATCTGTGCACGTGTGGGCAGGAGGCAGGTTGACCTTTAGCCTGCCTGTGTGGGCTGACCTGCTCCAGAAGGGAAGAGGTGATGACAGTGGGCTTCTGTGTGAGAAGCCTGCAGCCTGCGCTGGCCTTTCAAACCCAAGCTCAGGCTACTTGCTCTGTTCCTGATAAGTTCTGGGGAATCCCCAGTTGGGCTTCCTTGTCTGTGGAAGCACTGACCCTTTTCAAGTCAGACCTTTTTTCTCTTCTGAGAGGTTCTGATTCTGTATTCAGGGCAGCTTGGTACTTACCCTGTAGCCCAGGCTGCCTTCCAACTTAGAGCAGTTCAGTCTCCCTCTCCCACGCGCTGTGATGCTGGGCATGAGGTGTCATGCCGGCTTGAAGTTAGATAGTTATTTGGGGTAATTATAGGTTCATGCACTCAGGAATGTTCCTGTGTCCTCACTCTTTTTTTGAGACAAGGTTTCTCCGTGCAACAGCCCTAGCTGTCCTGGAACTCACCTTGTAGACCAGGCTGGCCTCGAACTCATAGATATCCACCTGCCTCTGCCTCCCGAGCGCTGGGATTAAAGGCGTGCGCCACCGCCGCCCTGCCTGTGTCTTCACTCTTAACAAAATGAAGCCCTTAGGTTAGTGGGGAACACCTCCTGTGGGATATGTGACATTCGGGTAGACTTGATCATTCCCACCTTATGGAAAGATTAACCCACCATTCTCATGGGGGTCCGCCCCAAACTGACACTTGGTGATGCCTAGGGACTTTGTGGTTGCCACAGCTGGAGGAGGGGAGCTCTGAGAATGGCCCTGCAGAGTTGGGTGTGGATGATGTGCAGAAAGACCACACGCTGTTGCCTGAGGTTCGAGGCACAGGCCACCTGCCCCATGTCTCCTGCTGGGTGGGTTCTGTTTGCTGGGGCAGTCCTGTCATCTTTTCCAAGGTCCCCGGAATGCAAGCCAGGTTGGTTGATTTTCCAGAACATGATCTGGCCCTGTGTAGTGCAGATGTCCACTCATCTGAGCGTTGCCTTGTTGATAGGTCGACTCAAACATAGATGTCTGTCCTGTGTGGGCACCAGCTCTGGGGCTGAAGTGTGAGGACACGTGACTGCCTTCTGAGATCCCACACAGGCTGCTCTGCTGGTAGTATGGATGTCCTGCCGGCAGGACAGAGCTGCTGAGGGAGAGCACTTAGTCTCCTGTGTCTCTCCTCCTCTTCCAACTGTCTCGATCTAGGACAGTCCATCACCCCTGTGAGTAGTTACCTGTCCTCAGCACCCATGAGTATACTTTCTGCCTAGAGTTATCTGTTCTGGACATCTGTTGTGGAGCTCCACACTGTGGCCCTGTCATGTGCATGCATGTGTGCATGCACGCACCCTGCCTCTGCCCCGACTGCGGTGTTTGAGCGTGAGGAGGTTCCAGGTCTTAGGCCCCTGAGGAAGGCTTGTTACAGCTTCATCTTAGGATGGAGTGATGGGCAAAGAACTGCTGTGGCACCAAGGTTGATAGGCATATACACCAGGTAGTCTTTTTAAAAGATTGTTTTTTGTTTTTTAAGATTTATTTATTTATTATGTATATGGAAGAGGGCACCAGATCTCATTACAGATGGTTGTGAGCCACCATGTGGTTACTGAGAATTGAACTCAGGACCTCTGGAAGAGCAGTCAGTGCTCTTAACCTCTGAGCCATCGCTCCAGCCCCTTGCTTTTTTTTGTTTTTGTTTTTGTTTTTAACTGCACAGGTATGTGCTGTGTGTGAATGTGGAGGCCAGAAAAGGGTGCCGTGTATGCTGTCGCCATCTGTTCCTTTGAGCAGGGCCTTTTTGTAGACCTGATGATTGAGCCCCCTCAGCTAGGCTGAAGCTATCAAGCTCCAGGACCCAGTTATCTACCACACTGGGCTGCAGGTGCTTTCAAGGTGCTTCCTCTCTGATTGCAGAGCAGGTGCTGTGCACTCCTGGCCTCTCCAAGGTCCCTGTGCCAGGCCCTGGCAGCTGCGGGGTGCGGTGCACCCTGTCTCGCTGTTGTCTGGGCAGGGCTGCTTGCCCTTCTCTTGTGCCTGTCTCACTCTCTGAAATGAGGGTGACTGAGCCCTCCTACCTGGGGAGAAATGACCTGCAGCAAGGAGGTGACCTGGTGGTACGCATGCTGTCGTCACTCTTAACAAGTGACTCACCTGTGTCACTTGACAGCTGGTGTGACTCCTCCTTGGGGACCTAAGAGACCTTGGCCTGAACGTTCTAATCGTGTTCAGCAGAAGCCCTGTGGCTGCAGGGCAGGCAGGCAGCTGGCACAGATGGCCAGGCTGGCTGTGACCTCATCCCTGTCCTGGTAGCTGAGCAAGGACACTTGTCCTCCTGCGGACCTCTGAGTCCTCATCCCACACCCGGCTCCTGCCTTCAGGAAGCAGGGTGTCCCCGTTTGTGCTGAGAATGAGTGGCCTGGAGCTAGGCCAGGCCCTGGGGCCCTGGGTGGACTTTAGCATTCAGGGTCAAGTCTAAAAAAATGTTGTCTGGGCTGGGTGTGTCTGTGGTCTCAGCTGCTTGGGAGGCTGGGGCGGGGAGATTGCTTGAGCCCAAGAGTTGGAGGCCAGCCTAGATAGCATTGTGAGGCCCCCAGTCTAAAACTAGCAGAAACGTTATAGACTGAGCTCTCTCCTCTCTTGCCTTCTGTGTACGTGTGTGTCTGGGATGTGGTGTGCATTCTTGGGGCAGCCTTCAGGCAGAGCCTGTGTATGTCATATCCCCATAGCCCTGTGTGATCTTTTCTAGGTGTCTCCTTCCTCTCACAGGCACAGTGTGCAGGGCCATATGGGACACTCAGAGCATTTGGTGCCCCACATCTGTCTGAGCTGCCCACCTGGAGCCAGGGCCCTTCGTCCCCCTTTCTGTGGGATCCTGTCTGCTGATGTCTGAGGTTCAGGCTTCTCTGCAGGGTGCATGCCTCTGGTTTGCCCACTGGGGTTCCCTGTGCTCCTGTACTGACTCCCTCAGGCTGGGATGTCGACTCCCTGGAGCTGATCTTGAACACAGCCCTGTGTGAAGTTCCTGCCCTTTGCCCTCTTGTAGGCTGTGTATGCTCTGTCTGGCTTTGTTGGTCAGCCTGCATGTGGTCTGAGCAACTGATAGTCACTGGTGGGAGCAAGTCCAGGAGGGAGTTTGGAACAGCCTGTGTAATAATTCCTGGTGTGGTGTTATTTGGGGAACCACATAAGAGTGGGTCTTGTTTTTTTTCTTAGAGACAGGGTTTCTCTGTATGGCCCTAGCTGTCCTGGAACTCACAACGTTCACCAGACTGGCCTTGAACTATATACCTGCCTCCCGAGCGCTGGGATTAAGGGTGTGTGTGCACACACACCCCACCCCCCACCGTGTCTGCCTTCACTTGAATGTTTTGTGAAGAGCACTGAGACTAAAGGCCTGTGCCACCACGCCAAGCCTTTTTTTTTTTTTAAATGATGCTGGCCTTGAACTCACAGAGGTTCGCCTGCCTTTGCTGTGACTAAAGGTGTGGGCCATCACACCTGGCCTCAACAGGGTCTCTGTGTAGCTCTGGCTGTCCTGGAACTCGCTCTGTAGATCAGGCTGGCCTTGAACTCACAGAGATTCCCCTGCATTAAAGGCGTGCGCCCCATGTCCTGCTGCACTTGACCGTCTATGAAAGAAGTGAACTACTGTGGTGTCGAGCAGAGTGTGGGTGGCCTCCAGCAGCACTCTGGAGGCCAGGGCAGGATGGGCATTTCACACTAGCCTGGTCTATATGATGATCCCGCTCACTAATCCAGATAGGACTGAAGTTGCTCAGTAGGTGACCTTCCTGGTGTTTACAAGGCTCAGGGCTCCATCCCTAGCACTGGGAGACAGGAAGAGACAAAAGAGCTTGGCTACCCAGCAGTGAATTCCTGATGTTGTGCCAGATGTGCAACCATTGGAGGATGACCAGTAGGGGCTGTCCCCTATAGAGACCAGCACCTCTCATAACCTGGTGTCCTGGGGCTGTACCCAGCACACTCCCCCCCTCCCTGGTGGCCGCATGCCTGTGCTCTCCTAGAGACCAGTGTCGGCCAGGGTGTAGCCACAGCCGGGACCAGGCTGTGCCTCTCAGTTTGCACAGCCCAGGACTGTCTGTGGACATAGTAGGGCCAGCAGACACTAGCTCTTGGTCCTCAGAGAACCCTACAAGGGCCAGGTACTGGTGGCTCCTCCCTCCCCCCCCCCCCCCTGTGAGAACTGCCTGGGCCTTCCTTTCCAGCAGTGCTCAGCACCACTATGGTGGGTCCGCAATCCTGCATCCAGGTGCTCAGGAGTGGCTGGGTGACCCTGAGGGAGGGAGACTGGGTGTTTACGGCAGAAGTAGAGCATTGGCTTTGTTGTTACAAAGGAAGAGGTGAGGCATTAGGGTAACAGTCTGTCCCCGCTGTGTGGCATCACCGGGGAGACGTGGGCACCAGCCACAGACCACAGAGTGGAGCTCAGGCGACCCGTGAGTTCACTGGGGTTACTTAGTGCACGTGAGTGACTCACAGGCAGCTCGGTACTGGAAAGAGCACCCTGGCATGGTGACTTCTGGGGTTCCCTGCGAGACTGGGCCAGCTGCCTGCTTCAGTCCCTCCCAGCACTTGTTTGTTTTTTTTTCCCCCGAGACAGGGTTTCTCTGGGTAGCTTTGCGATTTTCTTTCCTGGAACTTGTAGCCCAGGCTAGCCTCAAACTCACAGAGACCCGCCTGGCTCTGCCTCCCGAGTGCTGGGGTTAAAGGTGTGCGCCACCACCGCTGGACCCTCCCAGCACTTGTGATCATGGAAGTCTCACAGACTTCCTGAGCCCTGCAGGTTATACTTCCAGACTTAATGCCCCCCCCAAGTGGGGTCATCTTCATATAGCCTCACTAGGAGACTGTCCAGAGATGTAGGGTTGCAGGGACACTCAGCTCCCACCAGTGTTCATGGGCTGTGTTGAATATCCCCTGTGACTGACTGTGCACTGGACTGGGTCCACTGGAAGTCTGTGGTGTGGCAGAGGGTGATGACCAGGACTTGGGCAGAGCTGGGAGGGAGCCTGGGCCCCGGGCACCCAGCGTGGGGTTTGCGTGTCTGTTCTCAGGAGGCACTGTCTCCTGTGGCCTTCATCATCCCACAGCTCGCTTCCATGGTGGGCTGGGAAGGGCAGAGAGCTCACAGGCCACTGGCCAGCCAGGGGTGGCAGCACTGCATCGTCTGTCTCCTGCTGTCTTCTGTCACTCTTCCCTCTGAGGCTTTCTGTCAGGCTGTAATTGGCATCCTCGGGCTTGCTCTCCTGGTGACAGATTGAGATCTGGCCTTAAGTGGCCATGCTGGAGCAAGGCTTGATTTCAGGCATAACGCAGTGCTGCCCAGTGGTTGTGATGTCTGTTTCCCATTCTATAGTGGGGACGCTGGCCTGGTGGGACTCTAGGACTTGCCAGCACCCGTTGGGTTTGCAGGGAGACAAAGCTCTGAGTCAGGCTCCAGCTCTGGGGAGTGTTGGGTCAGCATCTCCATTAGGTCCAGGTACTGTAGGTGTGTACTGCAGAACAAGAGTCAGGGCGTCGGTCACTGTGGTTCTGGAACCAACTCTGCAGCCTTTCTCTTTCAGGACAAGCACCACGATGCTGCTCATGAGATTATTGAGACTATCCGGTGAGTGCTGCCTGGGGTGAGTGGTGGGCCGGGGTTCTTCTTGAGCTTCCAGCACTTCTGCTGTGCTGTCCTCAAGGGGGCCTCCTCAAGTAGCAAGTAGCATGGTGGTGGGAGGGGCCCTGGCAGAGGCATCCGGTTTCAGGGCAGCCTGCCATAGCCCTTGCCACACACTGCGCTTGTCAGAGAAAACCTCAGTTGTTTTTCCCTGCCTTGGCAGGGGTGAGCCAGGTCTCATGTACAGCCTCTAGCTGCAGCCTCCTGTAAGATGGAACTGGGGTGTCTGTGTGTGCCTCTGCTCCCTATCTTCCTTCACTAACCTTCAGGTGGATCGGAGAAAGACAGGAGTCTGTGAGGCCCACTAAGATGTGGTGCTGCTGATTGAGGGGCCTCCATCCTGATACCTGCAGGGGCACGATGCCAGGGCGGCTGCCTGTTGGAATGGCTCTGGTGCCCTACTTCTGGAGCCTCTGCCCTCTGAGGCTCCTGAAATAATGGGCATAGACTAGGGGAGAAAAGCCCGGTGGCCCCCAGAACTGAGAGCCTGGACTTGGTTAGATTGCCATTGGGTACTCGGAGGCGGAGCCTGCAGTGTGACTTACAGGTCAGCCTGGGCTGCAGAGACCAGGGAGTTGGCTCAGTGGGTACAGCACTTACTGTGTGAACCTGGGGACCTGAGCTTCGTCCCTGGACGCCTTGTGGGGATGGAAGGAGAGGACCAGGCAGTCTGTGGAGGTCCTCTGACGCCCACGTTGGGTGGCACACATGATGCTCTGTCATGTGCTTGTGCATCTGAAAGTGCGTATGTGCACAACTTCACCCTCACACACACACAAAACTAAAAGATCTTAAAAGTCTGGCAGTGAAAGCTGAGACATTTTTGCGGGTTGAGGTGGGGCTGCAGGTGGAATAGAACATGTCCGTGGAGTGGGTGCTTTCCTGTTCCCCACCTAGGCAGGTCAGAGAAGAGGGGACAGGGAGCCTAGATGCTGACCTTCTCAGGAGTCACCCTAGTAGCTGCCCTTCCTGCACCCCAGAAACGTATCACTGCAGTTGTTAGGACAAGAGCCTGGCTTCTGCAGCCCACCAAGCTGGGCTTGGCCAACCACTGTGTATACCAGCCACAGAGATGGTGAAAAGCAGAGCAGCAGACTGGGAACTGGCTCCATAGGAAAATAAGCACCTGAGTTCAGATCAGAGCCCTAGAGCCTGCCTAACCAGACATGGCTGCATGGGGCTGGGAGCGCATGGGCCAGTCAGCTGGGTGCAGGCGGTGGTGAGCAGGAGATTGTCAGGTGGAAGAAGGCCAGGGCCAGCATCTGAGGTCCTGACCTCTGAGCACCTGCGCCTGGGCCCACTCCATCCTACACACATGGGAATAATTATGTGGCCACAGACAGAAGCAGCCTCTGGGGACTGACACGCTTCAGGGTTGAATAAAGGAAGAATTTGGGGAGCATGGCATTATTGGGATGGGGCTTTTTCCGAGGTGCCCCTTGCCATTGTAGCCTTCTATAACTTTCAATGTAGGACCCCCCCTTTTTTCCTAATTCTTAATTTTATTTTACTGCTGGGCATGGTGGCACACAGATCTTTAATCCCAGAACTTAGGAGGCAGAGGCAGGAGCATCTCTTGAGCTTGAGGCCAGCCTAGTGTACAGCTTGGTTTACATAGTGAGTTCTAGGACAGTCAGGGCTGTGTAGAGAGACCCTGTCTCAAAAACATTAAATTAAAAAATAATTGAATTTTACTATCTGGTATATCCCAGGCTGATCTTAAACATAACAGTGTAGCCTTGGGTGGCCTTGATCTTCCTGTCAAACCCAGCTTCTCCCCTAGAGGGTTTTTTGTTTTTTGTTTTATTATTACTGTGTTTGTTGGTAATTGATGTATCTGTGTGTGTGTACACATGCCACAGCACGTTGGGGGAGAGGTCAGAGGACACCTTTGTGGAGTTGGTTCTCTATAGGGTTTCTCTGTGTAGTTTTGGTACCTGTCTCAGATCTCACTCTGTAGACCAGGCTGGCCTTGAACTCTGCCCTTCAAGTGCTGGGATTAAAGGCGTGTGCCATTGCCCTGCTTTGTTTTCTTTTTTTTTTTCTGGGAAAGGGCCAATTATTGGAGCCCAGTCTGGCCTAGAACTTGGAGTCTTTGTGCCTCAGCCCACCTACCATTGCTGGGATGAATGACGTGTGCCACCAAGCCTGGCTAATATTTTACTTTTTACCATAACACATGAATTTGGTTCTTTTCCGTGTCCCAGCACTGTTTGACCTTGGCCTCGTAAATCCGTGTGATTTCTCAGTAGCTTGTCATTTCACAGTACACAGTAGCGCCCCCACTCCCCCCAGAGCAGGGCTTAGACCAGCAGGAGCTCTGTGTTCCGTTTCAGGTGGGTCTGTGAGGAAATCCCGGATCTCAAGCTGGCCATGGAGAACTACGTTCTGATTGACTATGACACCAAAAGGTGAGCAGAAATGGCGTGAGTGGGCTGTTGGCTATACCTCCTGATTGTCCACACCCTTGCCAGCCTCTGTGTAAAGCTTCCAGGAAGCTGTTTAGGTAGAAACGTCTATCTGGCTGGCGGTGGAGTGAGGCCATCCCTGGGAACTCCGCTCTGAACAACCTGGAATGGATACATAGGAATTAGCAGGGCTGGTGAGGGAGCCTTTGGCTCTGACTAGGTGGGTGTGGGGGAGGTGGTAGGGTCTCTGTCCCCACCCACTACCTTTGCTCCTAGACTGAGTGGGTGGGGAAGAGAAGGCATCCGTGGAATGTTGTCGAGAGTGGGTTTGTTTACCTTCTGCTCAGAGCCTGCTCCCTTCTGGACTCTGCCTGCAAAGCTTTGCTAGACCCCTGACCTCATTACTAGAAAGGGTTCCTGATGCTGGTCAGCCTTGGTGACCCTGGGCCAGTCCCCGGTGGCCTCTGTCCACCCCATGACTAGCATCTGGGTGTGAGCCCTGTGACCCACAGCACACAGAAGCCTACCTTTCTGGTGTGTGAGAGACAGGTGGGCAGCCAGGTGACCAGGGCCGGAGCCTCTGTCCTTGTGGAGTTTGGGTGACCCTGTCTCATTGCCTTTGAGTTCATACCCTAGAAGCTCCTGGACCTCTGGGATTTTACCCAGGGCTTTGCTTGTGGACCCCTGGGCCCCATTGATGGTAGTGTGGGCCTTCTTGACTCACTTAACTGATCTCAGACTTGGGGCTCCCGTGACTCACTCCTAAGTAGCTAGGACTTGGTGTGTGTCTCCAGGGCACCTTCAGTTCAGGGAAGCCAGGCTTCTGCCGTGGCCTGGTCCCTCCCTCCCGAGAGGTAGAAAAAGGACTGTAGATACCGCAGCCCAGGACACTGCCTGATCCTCCCACGGGAGGGGGGAGGGGGGAAAGGGGGAGGGAGGGGGGAGGGAGGGAGGGAGTTGCTTGTGTGAAGTAGTGCCACAGAGCCCCTCCCTGAGCTTGGGGCTCCCTGTGGGCGCTGGACATTTGAACCTCCCTGGGCATGCAGGGGGGTGGGTGGTCCTGGGTCCCCACTTCTGCTGGGCGCTGCTTCTTCCTGGGCTAGTCTCAGCAGCCAGAATGAGGCCGACCACTACCACAGTTTGAGGCAGATGTGAAACAAGCTTGGTTTTTATTGGAGTGCACCAGAGAGCTGGCCAGCAACTGCCTCCTAAGTCAGGCTAGAGAGCCCTTGGATCCACCTCTTGCCCCCCCCCTTTTCCCCCCTGAGACAGGGTTTCTCTGTGTAGCTTTGGAGCCTGTCCTGGAACTCGCTCTGTAGCCCAGGCTGGCCTCGAACTCACAGATCCGCCTGCCTCTGCCTCCCGAGTGCCGGGATTACAGGCGTGCACCACCGCCGCCCGGCTCTTGGGCCCCTTTTAAGGAGTAAAATCACTTGTCGTTTTACAGAAGGGAGGCAGTGGGGTAATAAGGAACTATAAAAAGACCTTTAAATGGGGGCAGGAGAGGGGGGACAGGGGAATCCATGGCTGATGTAAAATTAAATTAAATTATAAAATAAAAAGACCTTTAAAAACCATCATCATTGTGATCAACATGTGATCAGGGAGGGTAAGGGTATTCTAAAAAACAAACCAAGGTCATGGGTTGGGAAAGGTCAGGAAAGAGCAGCTCAGCTCTTAGAGTAAATGGAAATATTTTTAGCAATGAGGCATAATGGCTCCTGCCTTTGTGTTGGCGTCAGACAGGTTCCTGACCTGGCCCTCGGGGCCCAGGAGTCTTCCCAGAGGCGGTCCCTAGTGGAGCTGTCCTGCCCCACGCCTGTCTCAGGAGCTGCTGATCCCTGCATCTGGCGTACAGAGACCGGCGGGCTCTGCTGCCACACACTCCTGGTGCTGTTGCTGCCTGTTGCCTCTTTAAAAGATTTTATTCGGCTGGGCCTGGTGGTGCACACCTTTAATCCCAGCACTTGGGAGGCACAGACAGGCCTCCCTGGGCTACACAGAGAAACCCTGTCTCGAAAAACCAAAAAAGAAAAAAAAAAATTAGGGCTGGAGCGATGGCTCAGTGATTAGAGCACCGCTGCTCTTCCAGAGGTCCTGAGTTCAATTCCCAGCACCCACATGGTGGCTCCCAACCATCTGTAATGAGATCTGGCGCCCTCTTCTGGCCTGCAGTCATACATGCTGTATACATAATAAATAAATCAATCTTTGAAAAAAAATTAATTTATTTTTATTTTTGAGTGTGAACATTGGCCTGCTTCTATGTCTGTGTACCATGTATGAGCAGTGCCCCACAAGAAGAGGGAGTTGGATTCCCTGGAGCTGGAATTACAGATGGTTGTGATCCACTGTGTGAGTGCCAAGAACACAACCTGAGTCCTCTGAGAGAGCAGCCACTGCTCTAACCACTGAGCAACCTCTCCATCCCCAATTCTGCTTTGTTTTCTTATTCGAGACGGACTCATAGTGTAGCCCTGGCTGTCTGGCACTTGTTAGGTTAGGGTTAAATGTGTGGGCCAGCTTTCTTACGTGGTCCTTAGAGCTGAGATGGCTAGACATGAGGGAAATGTTTCTGTTCTGAAGCAGTGCTATGTAGGGAGGAGGGAACAGGAGCCTCTGGGCGCCCCGGTAGGTGTGTTGGTTTCCGTGTGTGTGTGTGTGTGTGTGTGTGTGTGTGTGTGTGTGTGTGTGTGTGTGTGTGCGCGTGTGTGTGCGTGCCCTCATGGAGGACAGGGAAACCTGGGTGGCTGTCCACCTTCCACCTCATTTGAGATAGTCCGTTGTTTTCCCTGCTCCGAGTGGTAACCCCACCCCCTTCTGTCTTAGACCCATGGGGACCACAGATGTCTGCCCCTGTTCAGCTTTATGTGGCTGCTGAGGACTTGAACTCAGGACCTCATACTTGGCAACAGGCATTTCAGTTGCTGAGCCATCTCCCCAGCCCTAGCCCAGTCTTTGTAGTAACTTGTTCTTGAGTTCCTCATCCTGATGTGGTCTGCCCATGGAGTAGGCAGTGGATGCAGACCTGGCCAGACTGCCCTTGCCCTTGTCCTGCGGCCAGAGACTGTCACAGTGTGCAGCTCAGGCTGGCCTGCTGTGTAGGTGGTTCTGGAATCCCAGGTCTCCCTCGAGGCTTTGCCCAGCCCTTCACTCTATGAAAGCTGGGTACATTGCAGCCCACTGATGTACCCACCTTTCTTTCTCAGTTTTGAAAGCATGCAGAGGCTGTGTGACAAGTACAACCGGGCCATTGACAGCATCCACCAGCTGGTAGGTGGCTCCCCCTTGTGCGTCTGTCCACTCCCCAGTGGGTGTGCATGGTGCTGGCTCCAGGGCCCAGGGCAGACAAGCACCAGGTGCCTGTGAAGGAGTGCTGGGGAGGAGGGCAGCTGGCATGGTGAGTGAGGCTGGGGAGGGCAGCTGGCATGGTGAGTGAGGCTGGGGAGGGCAGCTGGCATGGTGAGTGAGGCTGGGCAGTCAGGTGGCCTGGTGAATGAGGCTGGAGAGGGCAGCTGGCATGGTGAGTGAGGCTGGGCAGGGCAGCTGGCGTGGTGAGTGAGGCTGGGGAGGGCAGCTGGCATGGTGAGTGAGGCTGGGCAGTCAGGTGGCAGCGCATGAAGCAGGTAGCTTCTTGGGGTCATTGCATCGCTGCCCATCCCTGTGTGTTATGGCAGAGGTGCAGGCAGTCAGCACCCTTCGGAACTGGGAGCCTGCCTCCTCTGCCCTGCCGCTGGCTCCCAGCGTGAGCCCTCTGTCTGACACATTTTAGTCTGCTCACCACAGAGCCTCAGAAAGCTGTGTTCTGCCTGCCCACCTAAGCCGACAAGCTGGCTGCAGACAGCAGAGCTTGGCCGCTGAGCGCCCAGGGAGTGGTCTTTCTAGAAGGCACAGGGGTCGCTGGCACTGGAGCTTTTAGCAGGCGTTGGCCATTGTGGGGTTCTGTGGTGTTGGGACGCTCCTGTGGAAGACGTGGCTGTGTAGAGACACTGGGCTGACACAGGAGAGCTTTGTGGTTCTTTGAGCTAGGATGCTTGTGCAGCTCTGCAGTGATGCCCTTGGGCATTGGTTGGTCCTACCGTTGTCACTGTACCATGGGGACCCCAGCTGAAGCATCTGCACTAGGGCTCCCGTGGGGCGGCAGGAGGCTTTGGCGGGGCTGTCCTGTCCTGTTGTGTCTCATCCCAGGGCCATGGCCGGCAGAGTGTCCACGGCCGTGAGACCCCAAGAGAACCCCTCCTTCCATGTGGTGTCTCAGGTCAGGAGTGAGTGCCAGGGTGTGCAGGGTGTGCTCCTAGGGCCAGCCTGGCACTGCCGCTGGAGCCTGCAGCTCTCTAAGACTTAATGACCCTGTCCCAAGGCCAGAGAGTCTGAGGTATGTTCTGGGACGCATACCTGCCAGGGAGCCTGGAGTGAGGAGGGCCTCTTGGGACCTTGGGGCTGGGCTTAGGCCAGGAGGCTTATGGGGTCCAGTCGGAGTTCACCTTCATGTGAGTAACCTAAGTGGAGTTGCCTGAGCTGGCGTGAGGGGTGTTGTTTGAATCTAGATGGCTGCATCCCGATGGTGAGTGGCCGGTCTTCCTCGCAGCCAGACCCTCCGAGAGGTTGTTCGAATCTAGATGGCCGGCTAATAGAAAGCCCCAGGCCAGGTGTGGGGGAAGCTGAAAGGTCGGGGAGCAGAGCCCCAGCCGCCAGTCCTCCCCGACATCCTCAGCCTGTGAGCCTTGCTCTGCACAGACGCCACTCCCTGGGATGAAAGGCGGGTGTGCTTCCCGAGCAAAGCCCGAGGTCTCACTGCCTGACCTCTGTGTCTGATCTAGTGGCTGGCTCTGGTCCTCAGGCGAGTTTATTAGGTGCACAGTACATAACAGAGGGGTCAGACACAGAAGCCTAGTGTGCCCAAACCGGCTCTGCACTTGGAGGAACACTCATGATGCTGTGTGATATTTTGTTTGTGGTCTTTGGGATGCACCCAGTAGGCTCTTTACCACTGAGCTGCTCACACTCCGGCCCCCACTTTTTGTATTTGTTTGTTTTGAGACAGGGTTTCTCTGTGTAGCCCTGGCTGTCTTGGAGCTGGATCTATAGACCAGGCTGGCCTCCAACTGGCCACACCTGGGGACCTTTTGGGTTTTTGGTACAGGATCTTACTGTGTAGTCCAGGCTGGCCTTGGACTGCCAGTGTTCTCCCTGCTTCAGCCTCTCGAGTTTTGGGGGTCAGGCAGGTGCTGCTAGCTGCTGTGGGATGTAATGGGTCATGTCCACTCTTGTCCCCAGTGGAAGGGCACCACGCAGCCCATGAAGTTGAACACTCGGCCATCCAATGGGCTCCTGCGGCACATCCTGCAGCAGGTGTACAACCATTCTGTGACCGACCCCGAGAAGCTCAACAACTATGAGCCCTTCTCCCCTGAGGTGTACGGGGAGACCTCCTTCGACCTGGTCGCCCAGATGATTGACGAGATCAAGATGACCGAGGATGACCTGTTTGTAGACCTGGGCAGTGGTGAGTGTCCTTGGCTCTCTCAGTGCAGCCAGGGCCACACATGGATGCTCAAGGGCTGCTCAGGAGGAGCTGGCTGAGCCGCTGGTGCTCCTGCTCAGGCCTTCTACCCAGAGCCCTGAGCTGCCTGCGGCCTTGCTGTGGTTTTGGTGGTGTCTGCTTCTCTTGGGGCAAGACTTAGGTTTTCCATTGCTGTGATGAAACACCATGACCTGCAGGGAGTCGGGGAGGAAAGGGCTTATCCGGCTCACACTTCCACAGTGTTGCTCGTCACTGAAGGAGTCAGGACAGGAACTCCAGCAGGGAAGGAACCCGGAGGCAGGAACTGACGCAGAGGCCGTGGAGGGTGCTGCTGGCTGGCTTGATCCCCATGTCTTAGCCTGCTTTCTTATAGAACCCAGGACCAGTGGCCCAGGGATAGCACGGCCTACAATGGGGCCATCAATCACTAATTGAAAATACGCCAGATGTGATGGTGTATGCCTTTAATCTCAGCCCTCAGGAGGCAGAGGCAGGTGTTGCTCTGTGAGTTTGAGGCCAGCCTGGTGTACAGAGTGAGATCCAGGACAGCCAGGGCTACACAGAAAAACTCTGTCTTGAAAAACCAAAAAGACCAAAAAAGAAAGAAAGAAAAAGTGCCCAGTGTCCTAAGCCTGCCTGCAACCTGATGTCGTGGAGCGTTTTCTCGGTGGAGGCTCCTCCTCTCAGGTGGCTGTAGCTTGTGTTAAGTTGACATGAAATGGCCCAGCACAGGGCTCATCTCCTGTACCTCAGGAGGGAGGTAGAGGCTGGGCAAGGCCCAGCTACTCCCTGCAGCTCCTTTAGAAGCTGCTGGTCCAGTCCTGAAGGTTGAGCCTTCTGGGTTCCTGACCTTCCAGAGCCCTCCCCAAGGCTCTGTACCTCTGCGACTCATTCTCCACTAAACTGGAGGGTGCCTCCTGGCCAGGCCCTGTGTCTCCTGAGGCACTCACTGTGTGTCTCCTGAGCTGCCTGTTACTGGGAAATACTGCCCTGTAGACAGTCAGGTGGCGCGTGTGCTATCTGAAATGTGGAGCTGCTCTGCCCTGTGGAGGAGTTCATCCTCAGAGCCTCGCCCTCCATGGCGTCAAGCAGTGTGGAGGCCTGGCTGCCCAGTACAGCCTCTGAACTTCTCGCTTTCTTCTCCATCCTCTAGCAGATCTGTTAGTGCAGGGTGCTGACTGGCCTGGCTGTTTATAGCTGTCTGTGCCACAGCAGGACCAGGGGTGACTTAGGTGAAGAAGCGCATTTCTGGGGACGGCTAAGCCTTGTGCAGCCACCCACAGGCAGAAAAAGCCCGGCCCTGCCAAAGTGCCGAGGGGGACAGGCAGGTTGCAGCTTCACAGATGGCGTTGTGCCTAGTGGAGTGGCCCAGACACCTCTGCTGGGAGGCCTGTGCCTTTGAATGACCTCCTCTGATGCCAAGGGACAGTGTCATGTGGCCGAGGCCACTGGGTCTCCGGAGGCCACACAGACTCTGACCTGTGTCTCTCTGGCTGAAGGTGTGGGGCAGGTTGTCCTTCAGGTCGCTGCTGCCACCAACTGCAAACATCACTACGGAGTGGAGAAAGCGGACATCCCAGCCAAGTACGCGGAGGTGAGCAGACGCGCATGCACGGCGCTTCAGGCTTCCGTGTCTGACTCCTGGCACCTCCCAGCAGAGGGCCTGTGTCCCTGGCCGGCTTTGCAGACCTTCATGACGAGCACACCCTGCCGCTGGCAGAGCACGGCCACCTGCCTCCTCCTGGAGCTGAGAGGGCGCATGTTCCCTGTGGACACCCCTGATCTGTTCCTCCCGGGGTGGGGTTCAGAGGATGATCTTGGGCTCTGTTGGAGGGTTGGGAACCTTGTGACTCTACCATGGCCCCTCTGGGTGCCTCCCCCCCACCCCATGTGCTCCACAGCAGTGTTGCTGTAGATAGTTCCCAGTGTGTTGTCGAGTGTGATCCTGCAGGGCCTGTGGACCTTCCACCACCTTGGCCTCCCTGAGTGTATAACAGGCTGTATGCTTTCTTTCCCTCAGACCATGGACCGAGAGTTCAGGAAGTGGATGAAATGGTATGGAAAAAAGCATGCAGAATACACAGTGAGTGCCATCGCTCCATGCCCGCGGCCTCCATCCCAGCCCAGCCCCTTCCCCTCCTCCCTTGACCCCAGTCATCTTGGCCAGTGACCATTGGCCCTCTGTGGCCCCGGGCACAGTCTCTGGAGCTGGCTGTAGAGCCCCACTGAGCTCCTGCTTCCCTGGCCCGGGCACCGTCCCTAGACAGCATGTGCTGACCGTGGGCCGTGCCAGTGAATGCTTAGCTCTACTGAGCTAAGCCCTCCAGCCTGGGCAGTGCACCCCCGCTGAGATGCACCCTTGCTATAGCTTGTGGCATTTAAGGGTTCGGGCCCTTGGATTCTTGCTGTGGAGATCTGGTTAGGCCGTCTGCGGGCTGGCTGGGAGAGGCAGTCTGCAGTGACTTTGTGGTGCCTGTGAGCTGTGGGCGGCGGACCACACTGGCCGTGGCTCTGCCTTGCTCTGCGTCTGTCGCCTTCCTGCCATAAACCCAGCTCACGCCTGCTTTCTTGGTGAAAGTCTCTTGAGGGTCTTGGGAATCTGTTAGGAGTGAGGCCCACCTGACACCTGTGCCTCCTTCATTAACTGTGATGGTGACTCTTCACACTTTTGGTGGCGCCTGCTGGTAACACACCCACTAGAGTTCTCGACTGGGGGCACAGCTTTCAGGAAGACCCTGCCCGATCCTGAGTGGCCTCCTGGCTATTTATTTCCTCTCCTTTTTTCTCAGCTTGTCATTGTTGGATGACCTGGCCTGTGGTTCAAGGGTGGTGTGGCTGCTGTTTCTCGTGTTGGCTGGTGTCACTGTCGGGCCCTCGGAGGCCTCGGTGCACATGCTGGTGGAACAGGGCTAAGGTCAAGGGCAGTTCTGGAGGTCTCGGTGGCCATCAGACGCAACCTGGCAGCAGGGATAGCGAAGGCGACGGTTGGCCGTCCCTGTGTCCACTCCGGCCTCCCACAGCCCCTGTGAGCGTGACTGCCAGCCTTCTCCAGGAGGCTTCATGGGCAGCCGCCTGGCCTGTGGTGCAGTGCTGCCGCTTTGATTTGGTAGGCCGTGCGTGAGCCCTGCCTGTTGGTGTTCAGAAGCACACAGGAGAAAAGCCAGGGGAGCCTACAAACAGCTCGGGACTCTTCCTGGTCCAGAGCTGCCTAGTAGGGTCAGGGATGCCGCTGCCTCCAGCCAGGTCTGCTCATGTGCCCCCTCCAGTGGCTGAAGGGAGTCTGGCAGTCCCTCCTCTCTTCTCCAAGGGCCCTGAGCAAGCTTGGGGCAGACACATGCTCATCTCTGTTGGTGGTGCCTCCTAACATTGCCAGGCTTAGTGACCTCATGTGTTCCTGCCTTCCCATCACCCTGGCAGCGTGGCTGTATACCTTTATACACAGTCCCTCTTCTCAGAGGGGTCTCTGGGCTTTGACCCCTGACCCTGGAAGAGAGTAGAGTAGTCTGTGACTCCTGAGATGCTGGCTGCAGCTTGCCTAAGCATCCCTATCACAGGAGTCGGTTGTACCAAGGTGTGCCATGGGCAGCCAGTCCTGCTGAGGCGTGCCTGCAGGGCGTGTGTCTGAGGCTGTGTCCACAGACCTTAGCACCTCCTCCGCTTTTGTGCACTCCAGACTGAGCTGATGGATTCTCACACTGGCCCAGTCCATGTCTGCGCAGGGCCTCTCATCCCTGATGACCAGTTCTGGCCCTTGTCAGGCTTCATGAGCGTGCTCCTCCTCCTCTTGCCTTTCCATGTTGGTAGGTGTAGCTGTGACACTGTTGCTTGAGGGATGTGAACAAAAGTTTCCCAGATAGCGAGCCCCATTCACCACCAGTCTGGTGTGGTGAGCCATGAGTTTTACAGGGTCACTTCCAGAAATGACTCAGAGCTGCATCCCCACGACCCACCCCAGCATGCGTGACAGCTCACAAAGCTGGGAACGTGGCGTGCACGGCACAGCCTGCAGGCAGCGGGACAGGCTGGAGAGCGTCCTTTCCCGGTGGCTCCCTAGACCTGAGCCTCCCTCCCCAGCAGCTGGGCTGGTGCGACAGAGAGCGTCTCTGCAGTCCTTTCTGCTCCTGTTCCTGGGGCGGGAGGGCTCAGCATATCTGCTCAGTTTCAGGGACTTCCTGTCTGAGGGGCCTGCCTGCAGGGCGGCATGTATGGAGATTTCCTGCACAGCAGTAGACACCTTGCTTCAGGCCTGGGCTTCCATCCGGGCCAGATGGCCAGGACTTGAGAGTCCCTGGCCACAGACACAGACGGCATGGCTAAGTGGCTCCCCAGACTTCATGGCCTGGTTGGCCAGGACAACACTGGGGCCTGCAGTGGGAGGAACACCCCCCCCCCCCCCCATGCCACAGCTGCAGGGTGAGGCCCGTCCTGGACAGGGGCTCCAGGGAGGACAGCAGGGCTTGCAGGCTCCTCCCAGGAGTCTCAGAGCACGCTGCAGGGTGTTTTCATCCAGAGACCATGGCTCAGACTCCGCACAGCAGGGTGACGGAGGCATGGGCTCTGCTGCAGTGCTTAGCTTAGGGGAGAGTGGGAGCCCAAGGCCCGCTCCTAGGCCCAGGTGCTGCCCTGCATTTGGAGGACAGCTGAAGTCCCCATCCCCAGGCTAGGCTGGTGTACAGCAGAGAGAGGTCGTTCAGGGGTAGGTTAGTTGAGAGGTGGGCCCTGGCCTGGGGTGGGCTTGGGCTGTTGAGACCCACAGGGCTCTGGCCTCCCCAGTCCAGGTCCGTCTGCCGGAGGACGGAGGCTGTGTAGCTGCTCCTGGCAGGGGTCGACAGCTGTCCTAGCGGGATGGGGAGGTTGCCCCGTCATCCTGTCACTCCACACCTCATGGGGACTCCAGTGTGGGCCTCTGCCGTTAGCCGTGGTCGGCATCCCTGTCGCCCTCCTCTGGTACTCAGAGTCCACTTCTGGTCAGTAGGTTTGCCTGTTGTGCATCGGATCTCTGCTCCTGTTCCTTACCAAGTAGCTTTCCAGCACTATGCTATATGTCTGTCCATCTGTCCTTGGAGGTCTCTGCCTTTGGGGCTTTGTAAGCAACTAGACAACTTCCCACCCCTGTGACCTCTATGTAGAGCGGACTATTCTCTTCCTGGGGCTCATGCCTGCTGCCACAGCTGGTGGGGGGTCTGCAGAACTTAAACCCAAATTGCATGGGTCTCTGAGTGTCGTAGCTCCAGGTAGTCAGGGTAAAAGCTGTTCCCACTGGGCAGTGGTGACGCATACCTTTAATCCCAGGACTCTACAGGCAGGCAGATCTCTGTGGGTTCCAGGCCAGGCAGGGCTACACAGAGAAACCCTGTCTTGAAAAACCAAAAAAGACAAAAGAAAAACCCTGTTTCCCTTTCACACTCTGGCCTCGGGTGGACTGACGTCAGTGCTGACAGACTGGGGGCCGAGGGGCAGGCCGCAGGTTGCAGAGGGCCGACCTCTTCTTCAGGCACAGCCCTCGTGGGTGATGACAAGTGACAGAATGGCTGCCCAGTCTGTAGAGGCTGCAGATGGCCTGTGTGGTGCTGCTTTTCTGGGGACACTGTGAGCGTGTAGAGAGGGCTGGCTGGTCAAGCAGATGGCACTGTGCCTCCTCACCTGGACCGACACCATCCTCTTGTCTGTCCCGAGTGGGTGCCGCTTGCTGCTGGGGTCCAGGCCCTGCCCCCTGCAGAGCTGTCCACTGGCTGTCCACGGTCACCTCCCCACCCTGAGATCCAGCTCATTCCATGTCTCACAGCAGCTGCGGGGACTGGGTTTGAACCAAGCAGGCCTGTGAGTAAACGTGTTCCTTTCTTTCTTAGCTGGAGCGAGGTGACTTCCTCTCAGAGGAGTGGAGGGAACGGATCGCCAACACGAGGTACGGCCGGCTGTGGGCTGTGCTGCTGGCTGTGCTGTGGCCTCTGACTCTGGCTGCCCAGATGTGGGTGGCTATCGTGGAGGGTGCTGTGGGGCTGCTGCCTCAAGAGTGCCAGCCCCTCCTCTGGGGGCTGGCCTGGCCGTGGTCTCACATGGGGTGCGGTCGCCCTTGTGCCGGTCCCCTTGAGTGTCCTGTGCTGTCCTGTCATGGGGTCGGGTCTATCGGGATCGAGGTCTTTTCCATTGGGGGTGGTGCCTGCCTGCCGCAATGCACCTGCCTGCCTGTCAGAGTATCCGTTTGCTCATGCCTGATGGCTACCCTGTCTTCTGTGAGCAGTCCTTCCTGGACTCTGTGGCCAGGGAGTGCTTCCAGGAAGCCCGCTTTATTTCAGAAGTGCCAATCTTCAAAATAGGCGCCTGGTGCTGGACTTAGCCCAGAGCTTGCGGCCTCCTCCGAGGGGAATTTTGTGCTTGTCTCCTGCCCTGCTTTCCCGCTTACTCTGCTCACCTCAGATGGGTGGGCGGGGGTGGGGGCAGCACCTGGCAGGGACCGGCAGCAGTCTGTCCAGGCTGGGACTTGACGTGTGTGCACAGCCTCAGTTTTACTGAACTGAAACATTGTTTTGCAGTGTTATATTTGTGAATAACTTTGCCTTTGGTCCTGAGGTGGATCACCAGCTGAAGGAGCGATTCGCAAACATGAAGGAAGGTAACGCAGCCCTCCTGCCCACAGGCCTGGTGCCGCCACCCTCTCCGGGGAACATGCAGTAACATCAGCAACCCTCCCTATTCATGATGGGTAGTGCATGGAGGCCCCATGCCCCACCTGCTTCCTGCCATCCTTCCTCAGCTCCTGGGCTGCACGGCAGAAGTGAGGGCCTGGCGGCAGGAGGCCCCGGTGCGCCAGCATACCCTAGGTAGCCAGCAGATGGGTTGAAGGGCTGACCCAGCTCAGGAGCAGTCTCCTGCTGCAAGCACCCATACCAGGGCTCTTTGCTCGGGAGCTCAGGATCTACCTGGACATGTGTTTGTACCTGCTGGTCTCTGGTGATGGGGAGCTTCAGAGTGAAGAATTGAGAGAACACATACCCGCTGCCCCTTGCATAGGACTGTCCGGCTTCTTAGCCTGATTTCCCCGCTCTGCAGCTGTCTTGTGTCACAGAAGTGCTGAGTGTCTGCTGTGGGGCAGATCCTCGGCTCCCCATGCTTTTAGAGTTACTTACGGTGCGGGGGTAAACCCAGGGCCTTGTATGCTCAGCAGGCACTCCCCACTGAGCTTCACCTCCCTCGCTTTCATTCCTGTGTCCCTTCATTTGTGTTTTAGAGAAGGGCCCACTCTAGACAGGCTCTAGCCTAGACCCAGGCCGGTCTTAAACTCAGTCACATGGCCCAAGCGCCGGCCTTGAACTCTTGCAGTGCACACCACCACATTAGCGTCTTGACGCTGCCTGTTTCCTCAGGCCTAGTCTCCCCACTCGTCAGGCGGGCCGGGCCCTGGTGACAGCCAGCCCCAGCCTTGGGTGGCCGTGTTCTGGGCCTCCCTGCCCCTGTCCCCCTGCTGACGGCTGCTGTCCTCTGGGCTATAATAGACACCATGGCCAAGCAGCAGCCTGTGGACAGTTAGGGCTTTGTTCACCCTGCACAACCGATCCCATTTCGTCACCAAAGGACGGCAGGGGTCTCTACTGCTGACCGCCTCAGGCTCACACTCAGCTACTTTTCGTGCACTGCTCGTGACATCTTGCTGGGCCCTCCCACGCCAGTCAGTCAGGACAGTAGTACCCCATGACTTGCCTGCAGGCCAGTCTACTGGAGGTGGTTCTTCTCAGCTGAGGCCCTTTCCCTAGATGGCCCTAGTGGGTGTCAAGTTGGCCCCCCCCCCAAAAAAAATATCTAGCAGAAGTACCCACTTGTGGGTGTTCGTGGGGATCAAATGTGTCTATGGCCCTCTCCTGACATGCTTTTCCCTTGGGCCTCTGCACGCTCGGTGGTGGTGGTGGTGGTGGTAGGTCATTTCCGTCACTGCCTGGGGAAGCTCATAGGGTGCCGGCCAGGCTGGCTGGTGGCCTTTCAGCTTTCCTGCACACTGGAGACGTGGAGCTGACCCTCCTGTGGCTGGCGGGCCTGTGCTGGTGGACAGGACTCAGAGAGCAGGACTTGGAGTGGGGCCAGAGGCTGGAGCACAGACACGTGTGTGTGTGTGTGTGTGTGTGTGTGTGTGTGTGTGTGTGTGTGTGTGTGTGTTGAAAAGGGAGTCTCATTGTGTAGCTCAGGGTGTCCCTGAACAATTGGTACCTCAGCTCCCCAGGTTCTAAGGTGACAGACGTGCACCACTGTGCCGGGGGTGTCGTGAGTCTTGATTTAGCTGTCACTGGCTGTGGAGGTCAGGTCTGGTCTAGCATCCAGGAGGCTTAGAGCTGCTAGGCTGGCCTGGGCTACAGAAGGAGTTCAGAGCCGGCCTGGGCTGGGCTCTGGTCTGTCTCGCTTCCCTTTTCCACCCCAGCACCCCTCTTCCATATGGAAGAGGGCCTGCTCCGCCCACAAGAGTTGGCCTGGCTTTTGAGGCTGGGCCTCTATGTTGCTCAGGCTGTGTGGAACTCTTTATGTAGAGCAGGCTAGACTACTCTCAGAGGTCTGCCCACCCCTGCCTTGGACTGGGATTAAAGGTGTGTGCCTCCAGACTAGACTACCATGTTTTAAGGTTGTTCCTTGTGGCAGTCCCGGATTTGAATCTTTGGCTTGGCATGGCTCTTTTGCCTTTGGGACTTGGTTCTGAGCCCTGCCCCAGTCAGCAGCCAGTCAGATTCTGAGCTCTGGTCTGTGCATCTCTCTCTGTTGTCTCTTGAAACCATGGTCTCGCTGCATAGTCCAGTTTTGTCTTCAGACTCACGACGGTCCTCTTGGCTGCTGGAATACTGGGGTGATCACTGAGCCTCCGTGCCTCTGGGGCGCCTCCCAGTGCCTTTCTGAGGGAACGCTGCAGGCAGGCCCATCTGCCTCGCTCCTCCTTCCTGTGCCTTACGTTGGGCTTCACTACAACCCTTTTACCAGGCACCCCGTTGTCACCACAGTGCAGGGTCACTGTTCTTTGTGGCTGCAGGGTCAGAGGCGAGCAGCAGAGGTCTTGTGAGGATGCCTAGCATCTTGTGGGCACAGGCACTGCGCACATGTCTCCAACCCTGAGCAGTTACTCACTGTCCCCAGCTCATGCCTGTGTGTGCCTTTGGGTTTTTACACATATGGCAGTGTTGGGCTTCTGTGTTGCAGGTGGCAGAATCGTCTCCTCGAAGCCCTTTGCCCCTCTGAACTTCAGGATCAACAGCAGGAACTTGAGTGGTAAGCTCCCCGCTCAGTGGCCTGCAGGGTGCCTGGCTCCCCTTGCCCAGTCAGATGGCATTCGGCCCTGCAGTGAGGGTACTCAGCTAGTTGCTTCCCAGCCTCTGTGCCCAGTATGTCACCCACGTCCCCTTGTGGACATGGTGCTCCAAGAGGGGCCTTGGGGTGCAGAGTGCTGCAGAGGTGGCCTGCCCTCCTGTGGTCCTCCCTGGCCGGGTGCTTGGCTGTCTGCACGCTCTCTTTGATGCTGGCTGCTCTTGAAGCCTGACCCCATTCACGAGTGCTCGCCATTGTTCCTGACAGGCCTCAGATTATTCCTCCCTGTGTCAGCTAGGCAGCCTTTGGGGGTGCTCTTGAGACTGGTGTGGGGTGCAGGCCTCCTGCGCAGTCCTGACTTGCTGCTCCTCCACAGACATCGGCACCATCATGCGTGTGGTGGAGCTGTCGCCCCTGAAGGGCTCCGTGTCATGGACTGGGAAGCCCGTCTCCTACTACCTGCACACTATTGACCGCACCATAGTGAGTGCCCACACCAGTGCAGCATGGCACGCTGCTTCTGTGTGCCCACTTGTCACCCTCCAGAGTGGGAGAGTCACAGCCATGCCCCCGGCAGTTCTGGGCCTCAGCCCTTGGTCTCCCTGATGAATAGATGCCCGTAGCAGTTTTGGCATCATGTCCGGAGGCCTCTGGTCCCTCATCCCTCCCCTCCTTGCCAGAGCCTTCCGTGTGCATTGCTCGCTCTGTTCTCCTCTGTCCTTGAGGCAGGTCAGCCAGCAGTCTGCTGTTTGTTCTCTGGCCTAGCCGGGTCAGCTGAGAGCCTCCTGCTGTGGGTAGAGGGCCCTCTATGGCCAGTGCAGCAGCGGTGTCCCCGGCGGTCCTGTCCTTGGCCCTTGGCCGTCATTTGGGATGGAGGATAACTGCCTTGGGCTGTGTATTTGCTCCAGCTGTGCTGCCTTTGGTGTGCACGGGTGTGCCTGGCAGCTCTGTGGCTCACACCACCTGTGCGCCTGCCGCTGCCCGTGCCCGTGTCCATACTCTGGCTCGCTTCTAACAAAGCCTTTTCCTCTTCTCTTTAGCTTGAAAACTATTTTTCTAGTCTGAAAAATCCAAAACTCAGGGTAAGTTTGCATCTCTCCCAACTGTGACATTCACGAGGGTCATGGTGGCTGGCTGAATGTGTGCTGGTGGTATGTGTGACCAAGGTCCCCAGGCCCAACCAAGGGTTCTTTGTGCTTCCAGGCTCCCCGAAGGAAGGCCCTCAGCTCTGCCGTAGGTTTAGTGGCCATCTTGTGTGGGTGATGGTCCTGCAGAGGGCCAGCTGCCAGTCACACAGTGCTGTGCGTCCCCAAGCCGGGGCTGTGCACAGACAATTGAAGGTGCCTGTCTCGCCCCCTGGAAGGCTGGGCAGTTGGCTCCATGGCAGGCACTTCTGGCCACATCTGTTGACGTTAGTTTGTCTGTCCCACAGACATACAGAGCTGGGCCACCGGGCGACTCTCCCTGGGGAGGCGTGAGTCAATGTCTGTTCACTCCCCAGGGTCACTGATAGCAGAGTACAGTGTTCTCCCTGCTGGTGCTTGGTGAAGTGGTGTGGACAGTTTACATTTAGCTACACACCACCAAGGAGGGCATCCTGCCCAGCATCCTAGAGATGGTGAACAGTGTGTATTCTCAGCAAGGGGCTGAGTTCCCCTCTCACTCCCAGTTCCACAGATGCATGCAGGTGTGCACCTCGTGAAGGTCAGCCCAGCTACTGGGTTCAAGTCAGCAGTGGTTGTGCTGTGCCAAGCGGCCACAGGCCCTTGACATGCGGCTTGACTTTGCCAAGCCCTTTAGGGGCGATAGCCATCTTGCCCAGTGGGGCAGTCGGGTCTCCATGCTGGCTGGCATGTCCCGTGTGCCCTTGTCGCCACGTGGTTCTGCGGCTGTCCGAGCAGGGGCAGGCTCGTGCCTTCCCCGTTAGGCTGTGGGCCCAGGTCAGGCAGGCGCTGTGCCTCTCGCCCTGTCTGTGCGGACGGTTGATTGAGTCTGGGGTGGAGCTGGGCCTGCAGCACGTGCTGACGTGTCCGCCTCCCTCCAGGAGGAGCAGGAGGCCGCGCGCCGACGGCAACAGCGAGAGAGCAAGAGCAGCGCTGCCACCCCCACCAAGGTCCCGGAGAGCAAGGCGGCTGCCACCGAGGTCCCTGTGGTGAGAGGCCGTCCCCTGCACATGCCTGCTGGACAGGGTGCCCAGAGGTGCGTCCCTGCGGGCACTCCCGCTGTGGCCCTCACTGCCCGCCTGTGTCCTCCAGGACTCTGGTGCTGAGGAGGACAAGTCAGGAGTGGCCCCTGTCAAAAAGCCATCCCCCTCCAAAGCCCGGAAGAAGAAGCTAAGCAAGAAAGGCAGGAAGATGGCTGGCCGGAAGCGCGGGCGGCCCAAGAAAATGAGTGCCGCCAATGCTGAGCGCAAGTCCAAGAAGAGCCAGAGCACGCTGGACCTCCTGCGCTCCCCGCCCGCAGCCCCACCCTCAGCCTCACCCCAGGGTGAGCCTCTTTCTCTCCTGCCCTCTGGAGTCCCCATCCCAGTGCCTGTGGGCTCCTGCCCTCTGCCCTCTGCCCTCTGCCCTCCCGAGTCCCCATCCCAGTGGCTGTGGGCTCCTGCCCTCTGCCCTCTGCCCTCTGCCCTCTGCCCTCCCGAGTCCCCATCCCAGTGCCTGTGGGCTCCTGCCCTCTGCCCTCTGCCCTCTGCCCTCCCGAGTCCCCATCCCAGTGGCTGTGGGCTCCTGCCCTCTGCCCTCCCGAGTCCCCATCCCAGTGGCTGTGGGCTCCTGCCCTCTGCCCTCCCGAGTCCCCATCCCAGTGGCTGTGGGCTCCTGCCCTCTGCCCTCCCGAGTCCCCATCCCAGTGGCTGTGGGCTCCTGCCCTCTGCCCTCCCGAGTCCCCATCCCAGTGGCTGTGGGCTCCTGCCCTCTGCCCTCTGGAGTCTGCATCTGGACTCTGCCATGGACCAGGCTTGTGACTACACACCAGGAGGTGTTTGGTGGGAATCTGGATCCCACGGCTATGTTAGGCCTCAGATTTGCCAAGCTGAGGCATTTGTTGCCTGTAGTAATGTAGAACCATGGTTGGTGACATGGGGAACCCTCTCTCCCGCAGATGCGTACAGGGCACCTCATAGCCCATTCTACCAGCTACCTCCGAGCACGCAGCTCCACTCCCCCAATCCGCTGTTGGTGGCACCCACCCCGCCTGCATTACAGAAACTTTTAGGTGTGTTATGGCTCTGATCTTGAAACAGTCCTCAGGGGCTGTGGATGTTGTGGGGTGGGGCTGGGGCAGTTAAGCCTGCTGGATGGTGACTCAGCTCACCTCAGGGACCCTGTGCCATATCTGGGGACTTGTGTAATTGTCAGCGCTGGGTGAACCTGCTGGCGAACAACTCACTAAACAGGGAATGTGGGCAAGCCCCTGCTTGAAGGAGGGGTCTGCTGTTGGGGTGCAGGGCATAAGAAGAGGAAAGGGTGGCCCTACAGCAGGCCAAGCCCCAGGTAGCTCTGCGTGTCTGCTGGCTACCGCTCTTGCACCCCTCAGGGAAGGGTGTTGGCATCAGCCCTGGTTCACACGCTGTGCTGTGTACCTCCAGAGTCCTTCAAAATCCAGTACCTGCAGTTCCTGGCGTACACGAAGACCCCACAGTACAAGGCCAACCTGCAGCAGCTTCTGGACCAGGAGAAGGTGTGTGAGCTCTGCCTTAATGTCAGTAGTTGGTTCTGGCTTCCGGGTAGGCTCTGAGGTCACCTGCTTCTGTCCTCCCTCGCAGGAGAAGAACACACAGCTGCTGGGCACTGCACAGCAGCTCTTCGGTCATTGCCAAGCCCAGAAGGAGGAGATCCACAGACTGTTCCAGCAGAAGCTGGATGAGGTGACTGCCCTTGTCCTCATGGAAGAACTGACATGGGATGGCTAGCCATCTTGGAAGGGTGACCTCGTCTGTACCCTAGTTAGGGCTGCAGGGTGGTTACCGTCCCTTTGCTCCTTGTGCACTGGGACTCCACTCACCCTGCTTTGTCCTCTGAATCCCCAGTTGGGCGTGAAGGCGCTGACCTACAATGACCTAATTCAGGCCCAGAAGGAGATCTCTGCCCACAACCAGCAGCTGCGGGAGCAGTCGGAACAGCTGGAGAAGGACAACAGCGAGCTGCGGAGCCAGAGCCTGCGGCTGGTGTGTGTGTGTATAGGAGGGTGCAGCTAGTGTGTGCACAAGCAGGATATATGGGGGTCACGGTGCAGGGGCTGTGTGTGCAGGCAGGGTGGAGGCAGGATCTCCCACTTAGGAGCCAGAGGTGTGTTGACTTAGTTCCCAGGCGCTGGACTTGGATCTGTTCCTCCACAGTCTTGCTGGGCTCGGCGAGGATCACCCTGTACCTGATCACACAAGCCTTTCTCACCTTGCTGTGTGTGACACACTGTGTGCCACAGCTGTAGCATGGCTCTAGTGCACTGTCCAGAGAGACGGGCCCTCCTGCCTTCAGCTGCTGAGACTCTGGTCTGTGCCCACAGCTCAGGGCCCGGTGTGAGGAGCTGAGGCTGGACTGGTCCACACTGTCTCTGGAGAACCTGCGGAAAGAGAAGCAGGCCCTGCGGAGCCAGATCTCGGAGAAGCAGAGACACTGCCTGGAGCTGCAGGTGGGCTGTCGCATCTGTGTTGACGGGCAGCAGGGTGGCCTCAGAGCCGCCTAGGCTCCCTTGACATGCCCCTGCTGGGTGGAGCCTAGGCTGCTCTGACAACACCTCCCACCGTGTAGATCAGCATCGTGGAGCTGGAGAAGAGCCAGCGGCAGCAGGAGCTCCTGCAGCTGAAGTCCTGTGTGCCGCCCGATGATGCTCTGTCCCTGCATCTGCGTGGCAAGGGTGCCCTGGGCCGCGAGCTGGAGGCCGATGCCGGGCGGTTGCGTCTTGAGCTGGACTGTGCCAAGATCTCCCTGCCGCACCTCAGCAGCATGAGCCCCGAGCTCTCCATGAATGGCCATGCCACCAGCTACGAGCTCTGCAATACAGCTAGTCGGCCCTCGTCCAAGCAGAACACCCCCCAGTACCTGGCCTCCCCCTTGGACCAGGAGGTCGTACCCTGCACCCCCAGCCACAGTGGCCGGCCTCGGCTAGAAAAGTTGTCTGGCCTGGCTTTGCCAGACTACACTCGGTTGTCACCTGCGAAGATTGTGTTGAGGCGGCACCTGAGCCAGGACCATGCCGGGTCTAGCAAAGCGGCTGCCAGTGAGGCACACCCTCGGTGGGTACAGGGGCATGTAGGGCTCTGCTACATCTTCTGCCTGGGGACTGTAGGCATGGGCTGTGTGCTGTGAACTCAGTTAGGGGACTGGCCTCTCGTTGCAGGGCGGAGCACACCAAGGAAAGCACCCTTCCCTACCAGAGTCCCGGCTTGTCCAACAGCATGAAGCTCAGCCCCCAGGACCCACTGCCTGCCTCCCCGGCGACCTCGCCGCTCACCTCAGAGAAGGGCAGTGAGAAGGTGAGAGCTGAGTGAAAGAAGCCGTCAGAGTGTGTGAGGGCTGGGCTGGGCAGTGGCAGCACTCCACAGGGCCTTTGCATCTCTAGGATGTGGGGGGGCTTAGTTTGGGGGCCTGGGGAGAGGTGGGGACTGGCAGGAAGTGTCTGCAGGAGCGGGTGTGTCAGCCTTCCGTGGGTGGTTCTGTGTCCTCGGGGGACTCAGATGCTTACCTGCTGGAGTGGGGTTTAGCCAGTTTCGGGGGGGATCTGGAGTAGAATCAAGGGGGTTGGGGCCTCCACTGTATGTACAGAGATGAAGAGGAGTTGGGGAGGCCAGGCAGCCCGCAGTGACAGGTCTCAGAAACAAGGAGTGTCCTGAGGATGGCCTCTGTGGTGGGCCTGCAGCTGAGCTTCCATCCAGGCGGGGATTAACGCGTGGCCGTCTGTTGGCAGGGCGGGAAGGAGCGTGCCTACAGCAGCCACGGGGAGACTATCACCAGCCTGCCCGTCAGCATTCCACTCAGCACGGTGCAACCCAACAAGCTGCCCGTCAGCATCCCACTGGCTAGCGTGGTGCTGCCCAGCCGTGCCGAGAGGGCGGTGAGTGTGCTGGGCCAGGTGGCGTCCGTGATGGTGGCAGTTGTGCGGGCTGTGTGGGGCCCCGGTCTTGGTGTCCTTCTGTTGGATACTGTAGAGTTGGAGCATGCGGTCAGCCCGGAACTGCTGAGGGTCTCCGCAGCTAGTTCTGCTGCCATGGAGCTGGGCTCTGGGTGTGCTTTGTAAGAGGCAGAGTGGGATGAAATGGGAAAGTCTACTCCGGGAGGGTTCCAGCCACTCACGCAGCAGTGGCATGCGTGACCTGGGCTTTGCCTCTGATGTCTGCGTCCCGGAAGAGCTGCTGTTCACGGAGCACAGGCTGGTCAGACAGAGAAGCCTTGCCTTCCTTTTGCTTTATTTGGGCCAGGGTCTTGTCTGACACAGGCTGGCCTTGATATCTGACCGGCCACCTTGCCCTGTGCCTGTCCCATCCTTTGTCCCTGAATGTGACTTGGCCTTTCTGCTTGGACTCTTCTCAGGCCTAGCCCAGCTCTGCCCTCCGGGTCCTCCCTGCTCTGCCCGTAGCCCTCCTGCCCAGCTCTGTCTCTCGGGACCTGCTGCTCCCAGCCCTGCCCTAACTAGGCGGCTTTTCTCTTACAGAGGAGCACTCCCAGCCCTGTGCCACAGCCCCGAGACTCCTCGTCCACACTTGAAAAGCAGATTGGTGCTTCTGCCCATGGTGCAGGAGGCAGCTCAGGAGGGGGCAGGAGCCTCGCCCTAGCGCCCACAGGTGACCCCCCAATCCCCCCATAGGGGCCTCTCCCTGCTAGGTGCCATGTTCCCTGAGAAGACCCCACTGTGGGACAGAAATGGGGCTGAGGCCACCCATCGGGTAGCTCTGAGGTCGTGAGTCCAGGGTTCGGTTGACCAGGAGGACTAGTGTTTGGGCTAGGCTAGGCCAGGCACTTTGTCCCAAGGGATGTTTAAAGTCTGGACCAGTTCTAGAAAGCTGCCCTGTGCTGGGCTCAGCTGGTCCCTGGAGGTTTAGCTAGCTCACAGCAGCAACAGCATCCAGTGCACCCTAGTGTTTGCAGGGGACTAAAGTCAGGAGGCGCTCCTCCTCTGTGGGCCCGGCCTGCCCACACCTGCCCATGCTATGGCCCTAGAGCCACCAGCTCTCCTCAGGAAGCAGCAGCTACTGACCTCAGCTTGTCCCTGTCAGGGTGAGGTGTCCTTATAGCCCCCACCAGTGGGCTTGGCCTCCTTGCCTCCCTTGAGGAACTGGTGTCTTCACCGGCAGGCTTCTACACTGGTTCGGTGGCCATCAGTGGGGCCCTGGCCAGCAGCCCGGCGCCTCTGGCCTCTGGAATGGAATCTGCTGTTTTCGACGAGTCCTCTGGACCCAGCAGCCTCTTTGCCACCATGGGGGCTCGCAGCACACCACCACAGCACCCGTCTCTGCTGCCGCAGGCCCGCAACTCTGGCCCTGCCTCTCCTGCCCACCAGCTCTCAGCCAGTCCCCGGCTGAGTGTGACTTCCCAGGCTCCGCTGCCCGACGCCAGCAAGGGGGATCTCCCTTCTGACCCTGCCTTCTCAGACCCGGAGAGCGAGGCTAAGAGGAGGATTGTGTTCAGCCTCGCAGCTGGTTCCAGCTCTAAGCAGTCACCCTCTACCAGGCACAGCCCCTTGACCTCTGGCACCCGTGGGGACTGTGTTCAAAGCCATGGGCAGGACAGCCGTAAGCGCAGCAGAAGGAAGCGGGCCTCAGCTGGAACTCCCAGCCTCAGCACGGGCGTGTCCCCCAAACGCCGGGCTCTGCCAACTGTCGCCGGCCTCTTCACACAGTCTTCGGGGTCTCCCCTCAACCTCAACTCCATGGTAAGTACAGGACCTGTCCCAGCAGGGTGGGGAGCTCCGCCTGTTGGGGCCCGGGGCCTGGGGCAGGGACGGTGGCTGGTTTGCAGCCCTGCTCTCCTTCTCTTCCCACCTGTCCCTTCTACCTTCACCAGGAACTGGTGACTGCAAATGTCTCAGGGCTTAGATATGCCCTCCGGTGTCCCCGAGACCCCAGCCTGGGCCTGTGGCTCACCTGCCCTCCCCAACCCCATAGGTCAGCAACATCAACCAGCCCCTGGAGATCACAGCCATCTCATCCCCGGAGAGTTCCCTGAAGAGTTCCCCCACCTCCCACCAGGACCACGAGCAGCCCCCAGTGCTCAGGAAGGAACGGCCCCTGGGCCCGACCAATGGAGCCCATTACTCACCACTGACCTCAGATGAGGAGCCCGGCTCTGAGGATGAGCCCAGCAGTGCCCGGTGAGTCCTGGGGGGCAGCTCTGCAGGGTGACGGTTGGACCAGGTGCTGGCTGTTGAGTGGCCAAGTGGCCTTGTCAGCCAGCTTTCCTTCCTGAGTGGGACCCTGTTCCTGGACTGTGTTCTCACTGGGCGTGATCTTTGCTTTCCCTGGTGAGTGGGATGGAGTCCCACGTGTGGGGTCTTTGTGTCTGGGGGGCGCTCCTGGATGGTGTGCCTGTCGAAGCCATCACACGCCCTCCACACCACCTACACTGTGGCCGCACTGCAGACCGAGCGTCCATCGCTGAGGTCCTATCTGGCTCCCTTGGAGCGTCACAGTGGAGCAGCTGCTCTGTGACACCTTGCCTCTGACTTGCCATGGTCTAAGATGCCGCCCAGGCTCTTCCTAGGGATCGGACAGATACACTTCCCCTTGTAGACCATCACAGACTGCCGCCTGTGAGCTGGGCAAGGCTCAGGACAGGGATGCTCCTACGGTTGCCCTGCCTGATATTTACAGCTGCCACCATGGACTGGGTCCCCACAGGAACAGCCATGCCCAGCACTGGGCCCTTGTGCTGCTGGTGACCCAGACTTACTCTGGTCTGTTTGGGAGGCCTTCCATGTAGGGCTCAAGGACAGCCTTTGACCCTCCATTTCCTGAGCTGTGTGTGTGGGGTCCTCTCTGAGCACTTATATTCATACATCAACCACCGTTTTCTTTGCACAGAATTGAAAGAAAAATTGCAACAATCTCCTTAGAAAGCAAATCTCCCCCGAAGACGCTGGAAAATGGTAATGTGCTCCCTTCCTGGAGCCTAGAGGTCAGGGTGTGTGTGTGTGGAGGGTGTGTGTGTGTGTGTGTGTGTGTGTGTGTGTACACGCACACACGCACGCGCACATGCCCTGTGGCCAGGCCAGGCCAGCCCGGGACAGCATCTGGTGCATGGTCAGTTGGAGGGAAGACAAGAGAAGTCTCACAGTGCATGAGCTCCTTAGACCCCCTCAACCCCTACGGCGCCTCTGCCTAGTAGCGTGTGTGCTGTCAGCCCCATGGTAGGCACAGCCCTCCTCCCCACTGCAGGAAACAGCAGGCCCGGGCTCAGCTCATGGCCACTCATCTCCCGTCAGGTGGTGGCTTGGCGGGAAGGAAGTCGGCCTCCTCGAGCGAGCCTGTGAACAGTAGCAAATGGAAGTCCACCTTCTCGCCCATCTCCGACCTCAGCTTGGCCAAGGCCGTGGACAGTCCGCTGCAGGCTGGCTCTGCGCTGAGCCACAGCCCCCTCTTCTCTTTCCGGCCAGCTCTGGAGGAGCCCGCTGCCGAGGCCAAGCTCCCCACCCACCCGAGGAAGGGCTTTGCCGGCTCCCTGGCCACGGCCGAGGGCCCCAGCCCTGGCGCCAACCCTCCCAATGGCCTGGCCTTCAGCGGGGGCCTCGCTGGGGACCTCGGTTTACACAGTTTCAACGACGGTGCTCCCCTCTCCCACAAGGGCCCTGAGGTGACCGGCCTGAGCGCCCCCCTGAGCTTCCCATCCCAGCGGGGCAAGGACAGTACCACGGAGGCCAACCCCTTCCTCAGCAGGCGGCAGCCGGAGGGCCTGAGTGGCCTGAAGGGCGAGGGCAGTGCAGGCAAGGAGTCAGGCGAGGCCCTGCCCCTGTGCGGGCCCGTGGACAAGGTGGCCCTGCCCCATGGCGCCAGGGCCAGCAAGGGCCGCGACCGGGAGCTGGACTTCAAGGGCGGCCACAACCTCTTCATCTCCGCTGCAGCCGTGCCTCCGGGCGGCCTCCTCGGTGGCCCTGGCCTCGTAACTGTGGCTTCCTCCGTGGCGGGCAGTGCGACACCTGCTGCCCAGGCTGCCCGGCCCTTCCTGAGCACCTTCCCCCCGGGGCCCCAGTTCACGCTGGGCCCCATGTCGCTGCAGGCCAACCTGGGCTCTGTGGCTGGCTCCTCCGTGCTGCAGTCCCTGTTCAGCACTGTGCCGGCGGCCGCCGCGGGCCTGGTGCACGTGTCCTCCACTGCGACCCGACTCACCAACTCGCACACCATGGGCAGCTTCTCCTCCGGGGTGGCCGGCGGAACCGTTGGAGGTAGGCGAGGGAGGGAGGTCTGCGGCGGGCGGAGCCCCGGCCCGGGAGCGCAGCCCTCGCCAGCCGTTTTGGAGGTTCCTCCCAAGCCCTCTAGAGGGCGCTCGGGGAGCGTGCCCGAGTCCGCGCTGGCCGCCACCGCGGAGGCAGGCCCGGAGGGCCCGGCTAGTCTGATAACGCTGCCTCTTGTTTTCAGCAGACCACGGTGCTCTTAACTAGGCATTTTTTCCCCGGGGGCGTCCCCGTTTGAGGTCACCACCCACACGCCTCATGGCGGGTCTGTGGAAGCGGGCCAGGCCGGTGCAGTGCCGGCTGGGCAGGGGCGGGCGGTGGGCCGAGGGGCGGGGCCTCGGCCTGCAGGTAAGTGTCCTGCACTAGCCCGCTGCTTGCCGCTGCTTGCCGCTGCTTGGACCGGAGTCACGCTGGCCTCTGCTTCTCCCTGCTGGCGGCTCGCTGCTCTTGCTCCGCCGGCCCGGCCCGAGCTGCCTGTTGAAGCTGCTTTTTCTCTCCTGTTTGCAGGTGTCTTTACCCACGCGGTGCCTTCTGCCTCTGCTCACCCGTTTGGAGCTGGTGTCGGCAGCGGGGCTGTGTGTAGCAGTGCCACGCTGGGCCTGAGCCCGCTGCAGGCGGCGGCCAGCACCTCGGCTTCTTCCTTTCAGGCTGCAGCTTCGGTCGAGACTCGGCCGCCCCCTCCACCTCCCCTCCTTCCTCCTCAGCACCTGGGCAGGCCCCCCGCGGGGCCGCCCGTCCTCCATGCACCCCCCCCTCCTAACGTTGCCTTGCCTCCTCCACCTGCGCTGCTGGCTTCTAACTCAGAGCCAGTGCTTCTGCAGAGCCTGGCCTCCCTCCCGGCTAACAAAGCTTTCTTACCCGCCTCCTCGGCCGCCTCTCTGCAGCCTGCTAACGCCTCTCTGTCTGTCAAGCTCGCTTCCCTCCCACACAAGGTCTCCCGCCCCTCCTTCACGGTGCACCACCAGCCCCTGCCCCGGCTGGCCCTGGCGCAGGCTGCGCCCGCCGCCCCGCAGGCCAGCTCCTCGGGGCCATCTGCTGTGTGGGTTTCCCTTGGCATGCCGCCTCCTTATGCCGCGCACCTTTCGGGGGTTAAGCCTCGATAAAGACCTTGCTTAGCTAGCAGTTCATGTTCTGTAAGGTAAGGCTAGAGGCAGACCGTCCTGCTCTTGCCCGGAGGACGGCTGGCAGGGCTCCGCAGATGCCCGGGGTCCTGAGTGGTGGAGACGGGGGGCTAAGGGAGGCAGGGCCACCATTGTGCAGGACTACCTGGGCCTCAGCCGACAGCTGAGGTGATGAGATTCAAGTGTGGCGTACCAAAGCCAAGGTAGCCCCCACCCACCATGAGGCTCCTGGCCCACAGCAGTCCATGACCTTGGGGTCACATTTTTAGTTCTAAACTAAGGCCTCCTCCACCAGCCTACCTATGCAAGGGGAACAAGGGGTTGTGAGTGGATGAGGGTGTAGGTCCTGTCCACGGGCAGAAAGCTGCCTGGGGTCTCAGGGCGTCCTGGAGCAGAGTTGGGGTTTAAGGTTCAGGGAGCAGGTCCCTGTCCACCTCTCCCTGTACAGCACCTCAAACCCTGCCCGGCGGTCATCGTGGTAGACATGCCCTGGGGGTGAAGAGCCAGGTGGCAACCCACTGGCCTTCTGCATAGGGTATGGCCCTGCAGTGGCAGTAGCCTGGGCACAGGACGGGCCGGCCAACCTCATCTGGTGGTCCTAGGGCTAGAGCCCTCCAGCTGACCCATCCTGTGTGCAGGCTCAGCGCGCTGGAGGGGCTTTGCCCAACAGTACCTACCAGGAGCACCCCTCTGCCCTGTGTCCTGTGGGGCAGCTCAGCCATGGTGAGCATGTGGAACGCACCTCACCCTGGCCATGTTCCTCCTCCCTGCAGGTAATTAGGACTTCTACCTCAGCCACGACCTATGCAAGGGCGGTGTGGACCAAGCTGCCGCCTACCAGGCCGGCGGAGCCGGACGTGGAGCCACTGTGAATCGGCGGCACCGCAGGAGGTGCTGGACTGGTCCAGTTTGTACTGTCGATAGTTTTAGAGAAAGTATTTATCTTTTTTTTTTTTTTTTTTTTAAAGTATAAGCAATTCTGACTTATTTTATTCCATCAAAGTCGTCCAAGGCAACCTCTTGAGACGTCTAAGTGTCTGTGAGAGAGAATCATATAAAGACTTGGCCTGCCGGGCTGGCCACCACGAGGACTCTTGACTCCGTCCCGGTGCTATCTCCCCACAGAGCCCATGCCCGCCCGCCCGCCCATCTCCAACTCCGCCCCGGTGCTGCCCCAGATGTGGACCGTGGCCAAACAGTTCAGACGCGTGTGCGCCCCCACAGCTTGACTGATACCAAAGGCACTCCAGGCATGCCCGGTGGGGGCTGACCTTCGTCCCCTCCTTGGAACTGGCCCGCTGTCACTGTGAACAACCCGCTGTTAACCCTGTGGCTTCAGGCATGCAGACAGACTGGGCTGGGGCGGGACTGCGGGCGCCCAGCTGGGCTGAGTGGTGCTGACAGGTGTGGGCCGCTACTGCAGGGCTCGCTGGCCCCGTGACAAGTGCATTTACTTTGTGTTTCTTCGCTTTCCTGGCTCGGGGCACGCTGGCCAGGTGACATGGGGCTGGCCCACTGTGGGTCCCCAGGCATCTGTGTATAAGAGAGTCACATGATGAGTGACACTATTTTATAGAGATGTGATGGAGAGTTATAAATTTCATAGACTTGACTGCATTTATTTTTAGATTCTATAATGCACAGTGAACTTTAAAGGAAAGAAAAGTGAGGAGGAAAAATACTTTTATTTATTCAAATGCACAAAAATGGCACTGGCCAGGGGCCCTGCAGGAGTGTGGCTCAGATGTGCTGGGCCACCCAGGGCCCCTGGTCACTGTGGGCACCGACTGCCTGTGTCCAAGGTTGCCTCCTGGTCCTGGGGACAGGCGTACTGGGTGTGGCTTCGAAGGGGCCAGGGCGGGTTTGGCTTGCTGAGGCTGTCATGACTGCCTCCATGCTGCTCACTTCAGGTTGGGCTAGGTGGGCTGTGAGGGGAAGCCATGTTGACCCCTCAGCCTGACCTGCCTCCCGTGGCAGTCGTGAAGATGGTGCTGGTGTCCCTTCCCGCCCCCCCCCCCCATGATGGTGCTTCTGCTCGCCGGGCCTGTTCTTGTGCACCACAGCTAGCTACGGTGCTACAGGACAGGGCGGCCATAAAGTTAGCAAGTCCCAGGCCTGCAACAAGACACCAAGTGAACACTTGTGCACACCACCTGCCACCCTGGCAGCTGCTGCCCAGTGGTCGCTTCTTCCACCTTACTTGAGCGTTAGAGGACAGACACTGCATGATGGTGGCCCGCATGGCCCAGTGGGCCACAGGTGCTCTGGGCGGGCACAGCTGCGAGTCCTTTCCTGAGCCCACAAGAAGGGGAACCCATAGTAGACTGGCCATGGTGCATGGTGGCCCCAGGTTCCCAAGCTGATGGTCCTAGCGTGGGGTGAGGCTGCCTCACTAGGCTCTGCCACTCCAGCCCAAGGCTGCTGCAGGGCTTGAGCTCAGGAACTGATAGGAAGCCCTGCCTGGGACCCACTCCCACGCTAGCCTACGTGGGGACTCCGCCGAAACACACCTCCCAGTTCCCGCCCTTGACCTACACAGCTTTTTTTTTTTTTTTTTGGCAGCCTGGCCTGTTGTGACTTGATGCAGCTTTGCTCTGTCTTGTAACGACCTCTGTACTTAACGGTGCACTGTTCTCTCCTTTGGTTCCCCAAGGCATCTCACACGTGGTTGCCGCCTCTAGACACAGTAATAAAAGCTGTTTTCACCTGAGCCAGTTCTCAGTATGGTCTGTCTGTCTGTCCTGTGTGCTTACTGTCGTCTGACATGGAGGAGCAGCATGCCCACTTCAAGGGCTGACAGTGGCTCTGCAGGAGCCTGAGGAAGACCCAGCCAGGGAGTCGATGCTCTCCTGCGTGTTTACATTGCTCACAGCCAGTGAGGTATGCTTCTCTTACCCAGGGCCACCTAGGACTGTTTGCATGTATGTGCACCCACAAAACCCAGGCATGGTTCCACATCTTCCCAGTAGGGGTGTCCAGCCACGTAAGGCACACTGGGAGCAGAGCCTGTCCCCCCATGCTGTGTGTGTGTGTGTGTGTGTGCGCGCGCGCGCGCGTGTGCGTGTCTCCAGACCAGCCATTTTTGTTTTTGTTTTTTGGAACAGAGTTTCTCTGTGTCGCCCTGGCTGTCCTGGAACTCATTCTGTAGACCAGGCTGACCACAAACTCACATGACCCACCTGCCTCTGCCTTTCAAGTGCTGAGTGCCAAGATTAAAGATGTGCACCACCACTGCCCCACCCGTAAGCCCAGTGGCTAAGCTCTGAGAAGGGCAGCTCTGCACCAGTGGCCCCCGCTCCCCATTTCACTTCACTGGCTTGGAAAAGAGGTACCTTTATTAAAGGGCAGGCTCAGCACTGGAGGCCAGCACTGTGGCCTGCTCCATCAGCAGGAGTGGGTTCACAGCTTTGCCTAGCATTATACATTCACCTGGTGTGGACAGGGAAGCTGGGCCAGGCTCAGTCCCTGGTGGGGGCACTCAAGGATACGGGCAGGGAGATGGCATGGGAACAGGGACCACAGCTCCTGCCACCTCCGCTGACCTCTGGCTATGAACAGATGTTTTTAAAAAACACCTCCTGAGATAGCCAGGGGCCTGGTGAAGGTCAATCCAACACCTCGAGCTGGGAGCCAATGCAAGCAGTCCGCCCGTCTCTAGGCAGGCTATTCAGCTGGAATCTGGCCTCCTCAGAGATACCAAACTGCTCCAAGGGGTCCTGTAGGGTACACAGTGGCTGTGAGCAAAGCCAGGGAGGGCCGCCATGCCCCTTCCCACCCCCACCCTACACACCTTGCCTGTCATCTTCCTGATCTCATTCCTGTAGAAGATGAGGCTCCGTCGCATATACTCATAGCTAGAGGAAAGGGCCAGGCTCACTGATCACGTTCCCCCATGTCCCACCCAGCCCCGCGGTCCCCAAAGCCCTACCTGGCCCTGCGAAGAGCCTCCATCCACTCCTGACACTGCTCCTGGCTGCAGCACTCAAAGTGGTACTTCCTGCTGAGGTCTTCCACAAAGCCTGGAAAGGGTTAGAGGAAGAGAGCCACCTCTGGTGGGTGTCCACCTGGCCCACATCCTGCTGGCCACAAAGCCCTCTTGCCATGGCTTGGATCCTCCAGAGTCCTGACTCCTGAACCCACAAACAGGGACCCCGCTGGGAAGTCGGGTAATCGCATATGGAATTGGTTACCGTGAGTTCATTAGGGTAAGCCCTAAATTGAACGATAATAGGATTGGGGAGACAGCTCAGTTGGTAAAGTGCCTGTCACACCTAAGCATGAGGAACTGAGTTAAGTCCCAGCACCCATGTCAAAGAGCAGGATGCAACTCGGTGCTGAGATGGGAGGATTCCCAGGCCTTGGTGGCCAGCTAGTCTAGCCTAAAAAGAAGTCCCAGGTGGGACTGGTGAGATGTCCAAGTCTGATGACCAGAGTTCAATGTTGGGGACCCACATACTGGGAGATGAGAACCAGCTACCTTAGAGGTATGCTCGCTCACACACACATAAATGTTTGTGTACATACAAATGTATTGTTTTAAAGGTGTGTGTGGGGGGGGGGTGTCAGGACACCAGAAAATTACTTCTGACCTCCATATACACGTGCGAAAATCATTAAATAGGGGTACAGAAGGAGAACCCCGTGGGATGATGGAGGCAGACAGTCTCTACAAGACGGTACTGTAAAGATCGCCAATGGAAGTCTGGGGTAGGTGTCACTGGAAAGCGTCAGAAGCCCTGCCCGAGGCCGAGACTTTCTGCTGTACACAGCGGGTCTGCCCAAGCCTGCCGTGATCGGGTACCGAGGGCTGCAGAAGGAACGACGGCCGCACCAGCGCTGGGCCGCCGGGAGACGCGCCGAGCAGTGTGGGCTGGGGACGGGGCCACAGCACTTACTGATGGAGAAGCCGCCGGGCTCTTCCTGGGCCACTCTGCAGCGCTCCAGCAACAGGGCTCCGAGGGGCTGCGCGAGACACGGCCGTGAGCGCCGGCCTCCGGGCCGCGCGGGCCCCCCGAGCCCCCCACGCCCCTACCTCGGCCTCGTCCGGGCGGAAGTAGAAGAGGAAGTTGACCACCAGCTTCACCAGCCGCCGCTTGGCCACTGTGGACACAGCGCGGTGTCAGCGCGGACTGTTCTCATCCGCCCACCCGGGAATCGCGCCGGCCCGCCCAAGGGCCGCGGCGCAAGGCCCGCCCCGCTCACCGCTGCCCTTCTTGGGGCCCCGCATGCCCAGCTCGGCCGCCATCTCTGCCGGCTGACGGGACAGCGCCTGCAACTCTTTCTCGTTGTACCGCATCACGACGCCGGGATCCGCGCGAACCAAAACGCGCCCTGCCTCTCGGCCGCCGTCCTCTCCGAAGCCGCAACCAGCGCCAAAAAGGTCTCAGCGGACGTTACCGGAAGTCCCAGCGGGGCTACTGCGCCTGCGCGTCTGGGGGTCCTGTGCCAGCGCGTGGTGCCAGCGTGCGGGTCGGCGCAGTCCACGCCCAGTCGGAAGGGGAGGAAGTCGCCTTCCTTAGGTAACGGTCAGATACGCTAAACCTAAGGTATTACATTAGACTCACCGCACCCCGCGTGAGACATAAAGCTTCCCTCCTGTCGCGATAGCCAGCGCCACGAGACTTGGAGCGGCACGAGAGTGCGCGGACAACCCAGTGCGCGTGCGCACTTCCGACTGCCCGGTTCCCCCCGCGCCTCCGGAGGCCGAGTCCCTCTTCCGAGCTTGCGCGCACAGGAAACTCCTTGTTTGCTCCAGGAAGTGATTGCTTAGTCGCCGTGCGCGTGCGCACAGCGCAGTCGTGGCCTTCGCGGATATTAAGGCCGGACCGCGCGGCCTTGGGAGCCGGTGAGGAGCCACGCGGCTTGTCGGCGGCGCCTGCCCCGGCTGTGGGGCGCCTGGCGGGGGGTCGGGAGCGGCGGCGGGCGGGCGCGGGCGGGCGCGGGCGGGCGCGGGCGGGGGCGGGCGGGCGCGGCGGCCGGCTCGCCTCCCTCCGGCCTGGCGCGCGCCCGGAGAGCGCGCTCTCGCGAGGCCCGTTGGGCCGTGGCGGGGTCGTGGCCCCCGGTGTGGCTCGGGGTCTTGGAGGGTGCTGTGGCCTGCGTGGCTGCTGGAACTGGAAGACCACGGTAGTGACGCAGCGCCGCCTCCCGACCGCCACCTCCCCGGCGGAGAGATGGCCGCGTGGCTTGCCCGGTCCTCCTTCCTGAGTGCGCGTGCGCGTGTGAGTGCGCGTGCGCGTGCGGTGCCCGCTGAGCCCGGTGCCCTGCCCCGCGGCTGGGTCTCGGGGTTCTGTCCGTCGCCCGATGTGCGTGCTAGAAACTGACTGGTCTTCTGCCAGGGCACCAGATGCTGTTCACCACTGAGCCACCTCGCCAGCCTACCCAGCACAGTTCTCTATGTATTCATTTATTTTGGGGTTTCTTGTGGACGGTTTCTCGGTGTAGCTTTGGTGCCTGTCCTGATCTCACTCTGTAGCCCAGGCTGGCCTCGGTCTCTATCCGCCTGGCTCTGCCTCCCGAGTGCTGGGATCACAGGCGTGCGCCACTACCGCCCGGCCCTTTTAAAGACAGGATCTCACTGTGTAGCCCAGGCTGGCCTTCAACTCGGGCATCTTCCTATCTTGGCCTCCCAAGACAAGAGCTGGTCTAAAAGGTCTACACCGCATGCCCCACAATTACTTGTGTTTTCTGAGGTTGAAAACTTCATGGGCTGAGAAGGTCGCTCAGTGGTGAGATTTATAATACTCTATGCTACTCCCTCAGAATCAAGGAGTGTGCTCACCCAGGCTGGTTTTTTCTTGCCTTTCCCTCCAAAACTGATGAATTGCATTTCCCTTTAGTGAACACATACACACATGCACACCTGCACCTCAGGTAAGACGAACAGCCAAAGGGCTTTCAAAACCTGGAGCCAGGTAAGTTGAGGTTGGCTGTGGCTTCTCCTATTCCTCGGATCTCTCAGTTGTAAACCCCAATAAATGGCTCTGGGTTTTTTTATTTATAAGACTGTTTAGCAGGGGCAGGAGAGATGGCTCAGCGATTAAGAGCACTGGCTGCTGTTCCAGAGGTCCTGAGTTCAATTCCCAGTACCCACATGCTGGCTCACAATCATCCGTAATGACATGTGATTCCCCCTTCTGCCCTCCGGGGCGTACGTGGAAGCAGAGCATTGTATATATAATAAATAAATTTTGCCAGGCGGTGGTGGCGCTCGCCTTTAATCCCAGCACTCAGGAGGCAGAGGCAAGTGGATCTCTGTGAGTTCGAGGTCAGCCTGGTCTACAGAGTGAGATCCAGGACAGGCACCAAAACCACACAGAGAAACCCTGTCTCAAAAAACCAAAAAAAAAAAAAAAAAAAAAAAAAGACTGTTTAGCAATTTGTCTTACATCTAAGTACTCTAGGGCCTTTGTGTGTACTAGACAGGCCTCCACCCCTGAGTTGCACCCTCAAGCCTGTGGCTGAACACCCTGTCCCCTTAGGGCTAGAGTCTCATGATTTGTTGTTTGGTTTGGTTTGGTTTTCCTAGACAGGGTTTCCCTGTGTAGCCCTGGCTGTCCTAGAACTCACCCTGTGGCCCAGGCTGGCCTTGAACTCACAGAGATCCGCCTGCCTCTGCCTCCCGAGTGCTGGATTACAGGCGTGCACAGCTGCTGCCTGGCGAGTCTCACACTCTTAGTGAGGAGTTGTCTTTGCCAGAGGTCAGAGTAGTTTTCCGGCCTGTCACTGTTCCCAGGGCCTTCTTACCCTGGGAGGCCGACTTCATCTACGGGAGTGTGTCTCCCGGTAGCTTCTGAAGATGGAGACAATGCTTCTCTCCTTCAGTCCTTGTGTGACTGAATCTGAAACAGACCCAGCAGGCTGGTCCTTCCTGCCCACCGCAGTGCACATCCTCACAACAATCCCAGCATGCATAGAGTCCTCCGGATCCCTTCTGGCACCTTCCTCCTTCAGAGCTGACAGCCAGCCATCTCACAGTGTCTCTGTCTGGAGCCCTCCTGCCTACCTCTTAGGTAGACTCCGTGCTGACATAGTAGATCATTAGGATTCCTGATCAAGTCAGCAAAGCCCTTTGCTGTGTGAGATTCCAGCAATGGTGACAAGGACTGCCTCCACTTGCCTCTTGGCCATTGTTTCTGAGCTTAAACCAAGGCCCTGGAGCAGACACTGAGCGGTCTAAAGTGCTCCACCATCAGAGAACATGCCCTGGTGGCTTTGGCTGAGCCCAAAAGGTGGGACCCTTGGCACAGAGCACCCTACAGCTCTGTGGACAGTATGTTCCAGAGGGCAGAGGTGGCCTTGCTTGGGAGGATCAGGAGTTCAAAGGCAGGCAGCTTCCCCCCACCCCACCATGAAGGGAGTTCATGGCCAGCACAGGCTGCTTGAGATTCCTCTACCTGTCCCATACGCACTTCATAATAACACCAAAGGCCAGGTGGCGCACACCTTTAATCCTGGCACTCGGGAGACAGAGCCAGGCGGGTCTCTGTGAGTTTGAGCGAGACCCAGGACAGGCTCCAAAACTACACGGAGAAACCCTGTCTCAAAAAAAAAAAAAAACAAAAAACAAACAAACCGCCAAAGAAACAGATGTAATTGCACACTTCTGTAATTCTAGTGCTTAGGGGATCAGTTGTTAAAAAGCTTTCTTCAGCTACATAATGAGCCAGCCTGGGCTACATGAGACTTGAAGAAATAAATGATACTAGGGTCTCAGGCTGGCTTGGTAAAACTGGGCTGTTTCTGCACCTGGTGCACAATGGCCTTAGGGATTATGTAGACTCCAACCTGGGACATAGAAGGCAAGGCATGGTCCTCCTGCCTGCTGCGGGAATGTCTGTCCACCCGTGGTCCCAGCAGCATCAGCAGTGTTCTGAGCCTTAACCCTTCTTGCTCCCCCAGGTTACTCCTTGTCCCCTGAAGCTCCCAGGCCTGCACCATGGACTTCCAGCACAGACCTGGAGGCAAGACGGGGAGTGGGGGTGTGGCCTCCTCCTCCGAGAGCAATCGGGACCGCAGGGAACGCCTGAGGCAGCTGGCCCTAGAGACTATTGATATCAACAAGGTGGGGGGCTGCCCAAAATGGGGGTGTGGAGGGGGACAGTGTCTCCATACTCACAGAAGCCCCCGCCACGCCTCAGTCCCTGGTTCACGGGGCCAGGCTGTATGGTCTAATGGGTCCATGTGTTCCCTCCCAGGACCCGTATTTTATGAAGAACCATCTGGGGTCCTATGAGTGCAAACTCTGCCTGACGCTGCATAACAATGAGGTATGTGCCCCCAACCCTGTCCCCAGCTGTGCAGGCTTGTGGCTTCTGCACTGATGAGGTGACATTGGTAGCCCTTGGACCTGTCACCCAGAGCCAAGGACTCCCTCTGTGTCGGTCTGGTTTGGTTGAATTATTTTGTTCTCAGCAATGCTGGGTAAGCAGCCATTGACCTGAACTGTATCCCCATCCAGTTCTTGAGGCAGAGACAGTCTGAACTCCTGGCCCTCTGACCCTACCCCAAAGGTGGCCTGAAGACCAGCTACCCTTTTCTCCTTAGTCTTTCTCTGGCCTTGGTGTCAAGATAGGATCCAGCATGTTTGATCTGTGAATGTCTGCACGCCAACCAGCAGCAGGGCTGTTTCTGTATCCCCTCAGGGAGGGGTGTGGCTGTGGTTCTGGAGAGCGGACGCTGGGGTCCGCTGGTGATCTAGGGAGTTGCCTTCCCACCCTCTCACTGGATGACCAGACCAGTCAGCAGGGAGTGGGACCTAAGTGTTTGACCTTATTGACAATGGAGTCAGGTGGACACAACTGGACAGAAGGCTGAGCAGTAGCCTGGGCCTCCACCCCCTGTTGGGAACTCCTCAGGCTTCTGTCAGACCCTGTGGTGGGGTCAGCGCTGAAGACCTTTGTGTATGCTGGTCCTGAGCACAGAGGAATTCCCAGGGTGGCAGGCGAGTCACGGTGGCCGCTGTGTGTACCCTGCAGGCTCCATGCTCCAAGGAGCTCCAGGCTCTGGGCCTCCTGTCAAGGCTGGACGCCATTAGAGCTGCCCTGCCTCTCCGCACCCCACCTTCAGTGACCTGTCTCCTTTCTCTCTGCAGGGGAGCTACCTGGCCCACACGCAAGGGAAGAAACACCAGACGAACTTGTGAGCCCTCACTTGGTGTGGCCGGGTGGAGGGGGAAGGCCCCTGCACTTAACGGCCTTGCCGGCTGTGTTTCAGCCCGACTGTCCCGCTGCAGAGCTGACAGCTGGCTAAGGACCGGGGCAGTGGGGTGACTGGGCCGCTTGCTGTCCTCCAGGGCTGAGCCCTCATCCTGGCCATGAGCTCCAAGGCCAGGGGCTTCTGGCACCTGGGTGCTTGGCCTTGGTGGCTGGTGGCGAGGCCACACACCCGTGTTTCCTGTTTGTAGGGCCCGGCGAGCTGCCAAGGAGGCCAAGGAAGCCCCTGCCCAGCCAGCACCGGAGAAGGTCAAGGTGGAGGTGAAGAAGTTTGTAAAGATTGGCCGCCCTGGGTACAAAGGTATGTGGGAGGGTGGCGGCCTGCCCACAGTTGTGGGCTGTGGCCTGAATGAGCCCTGGCACAGGAAACAGTCCCTAGACACACACCCACTGCTGTCTCTGTCCTCATGGTAGCCCACGGGTGCCCGATAAGCACCCCTCCCCACTAGGAACTTCAGAAGGAGGAGGGGGAGGCGGGTTGTCTGCAGTCAGTGTACCCAGAGCCCCTCAGCAGGGGCCTCTGAGTGACTTGGCCGAGCCAGAAAGCCAGTCCCGTGGCCAGCAAGAACCCAGGGAGCCAAGTTCCCTGGAGTGGTCGCCCTGGCACGCAGGCTGGGGAGGCTGTCCATGCTGTCCTGAGGCCTTCCTCGATCAGATCCAGGCCTTGTACTGGGGACTGCTCTGGGGAGCACCCATGACATATGACAGCCCCGTCCCCTGTGCATTGCAGTGACCAAGCAGAGGGACACGGAGATGGGCCAGCAGAGCCTGCTCTTCCAGGTGAGGTGGGCCAGTGCAGGGTGGGCCGGGCACATGGGTGCCTGCCGGTGCTAATGCCGCTGTGCGCTCGCCACAGATCGACTACCCTGAGATTGCAGAGGGTATCATGCCTCGCCACCGCTTCATGTCTGCCTATGAGCAGAGGATCGAGCCCCCGGACCGCCGCTGGCAGTACCTGCTCATGGCTGCAGAGCCCTACGAGACCATTGCCTTCAAGGTAGTGACCCTGAGGACAGCTGATTCTGGTCTGTCTATCTGTCTGTCTGTCTGGTCCCCACCCCAGAGTGCTGCAGCCTCTGCTTGCCTCCCTCCTCCAGGTACCAAGCCGGGAGATCGACAAGGCGGAGGGCAAGTTCTGGACCCACTGGAACCGAGAGACCAAGCAGGTGAGGTGCCGGAGGCCTGGCCTGGGTACTCCCTCCCCCACAGCCCGCTCCAGTCACTGACCCTCCCCCCTACAGTTTTTCCTTCAGTTCCACTTTAAGATGGAGAAGCCCCCTGCCCCACCCAGCCTCCCAGCCGGACCCCCAGGTGTCAAGCGGCCCCCGCCCCCACTCATGAATGGCCTGCCTCCTCGCCCACCACTGCCGGATGCCTTGCCCCCACCTCCGCCTGGTGGCCTGCCTCTGCCTCCTATGCCCCCGACAGGGCCTGCTCCCTCTGGACCCCCTGGACCTCCCCAGATGCCTCCACCAGCTCCTGGGGTGCACCCCCCAGCACCAGTGGTCCACCCACCAACATCTGGAGTCCATCCCCCAGCTCCTGGGGTGCACCCCCCAGCACCAGTGGTCCACCCACCAACATCTGGGGTCCATCCCCCAGCTCCTGGGGTCCATCCTCCAGCTCCTGGGGTGCACCCGCCAGCCCCTGGGGTGCACCCACCAGCCCCTGGGGTACACCCAGCAGCCCCTGGGGTACACCCACCAACCCCTGGAGTGCACCCGCCAGCCCCTGGGGTGCACCCGCCAGCTCCAGGGGTGCACCCGCCAGCTCCAGGGGTGCACCCTCCCCCATCAGCTGGAGTTCATCCTCAAGCTCCAGGAGTACACCCACCTGCTCCTGCAGTTCACCCTCAGGCCCCTGGGGTGCACCCCCCAGCCCCTGGTATCCACCCTCAGGCCCCTGGGGTGCACCCCCAGCCTCCTCCTGGGGTCCACCCTGCTGCCCCTGTGGTCCACCCTCAGCCTCCGGGGGTTCACCCCTCAAATCCTGGGGTGCACCCAGCTCCTATGCCCCCCATGCTAAGGCCCCCACTCCCCTCAGATGGCCCTGGGAACATGCCTCCCCCTCCCCCAGGCAACTGAGCAGTGGCCCCAGCAGCCCCTGCTGCCTGTGTGTGGTCTTTTACCATGACCAGTCCTTGGAAGGTTTTCTATTTTGTCCTGTCCTGAGCCCATTAAACAGCCTCCCCCATGTCTCCCTGTCTGCTGTGTGCTTTTTCACTGAAGGCATGGTGACCCTGGTCCTGCGTCCCCCAGGTGGGCTCCCTAGGCAGATGGGAACTACCCAAGGACAGCTCTGGCTTCTGCAGCAGTGGGCCTGCCCCCGAGGACACAAAACCCTTTGAGAAGGCCACCTCCCACCTGCTGGGCACACAGGGCGCCATGCACTGTCCCCCAAGGTCACCTCCAGAGTTGATAGGGTGTCCTCCCAAGCACTGGCTCTGCCATACATATAGGCAGGGCCTCTGGCCTTGTTGCCACACCATGCAGAGACCACCCCTCTCCCCGCTGGCATTACTGCTGGTGACCATGGGGGCTGTGCTACAGGCTGAGACCCTCGAAGAAGAGCTCCGAAGAGCCACCAGCACCAGGGACCTCATCTTCCTGGAAGATGGGGTCTGGCCCCAGAGCGTTTCCCCAGAGCCCTTGTGCCTGGTGCCGCTGAGAGGCGGGGACAACACAAGCAGAGCCCCGCTGAGGGTGGTGGGGGGCCTGAGCAGCTATGAGCATGCCTTCCTGGAGGCCGTTGAGGGGTCTCACTGGGGTCCCCAAGACCTGGTCACCTTTGGAGTCTGCGGTTCTGACGCCCAGGCTACCCTGCCAGCGCTGCAGCGCCTCGGGGCCTGGCTCGGGGAGACTGGGGGTCAGCAGTTGCTGGTCCTCCATCTGGCTGAAGGTACGTGAGGACTCCTCAGCGTCCTGTGCCTTGGGCCTGTTACTTTCTGAGGCTCCTCCCAAGGTCCTGGCGGAGGCTGCGGGGAGGCCCCATCGCTCGACTGCCAGGCAGAGCCTTGTGCACCCATGGGTGAACTGCAGTGGCAGAATGGCAGAGCACAGCAGCCCAGACTTCTTCCCAGACAGGCAGGGTCACCCCGTCCCTTGGAGCAAGGCCCGCCCTCCCTCCCACCTTGGATCAGAGTCCTTCAGGCCTGCCTGGCCCCAGGAGATCCCCAGTTAGACTCCCCGTGAGGGACTCTAGGACAGGCCGGAAGCTGGGGGCCCCCGGACTCAGTTTCACCCATACTCGCCCGCAGTGGTTTGGGAGCCCACGCTCTTGCTGAAGTTCCAAGAGCCTCCACCTGGGGGAGCCAGCCGTTGGGAGCAGGCCCTGCTGGTGCTATACCCTGGACCCGGGCCCCAGGTCACCGTCACGGGGGCTGGACTGCGGGGCACACAGGTACCTGCCTAATGGAAGGGCCCTGGGGTCAAGGGCACCCCTGGGAGTCTACTCCCGGAGTGGGAGGGGTGGTGCCTGGTACCCGGGCCCTCCTCATCAGTCCCGCTGAGTGCCGGTGTCCACAGACCCTCTGCCCTTCTCGGGACACCCGCTATCTGGTGCTGCCTGTGGACTCCCCAGCGGGGGCCTGGAGCGGGCCTGGCCTCGCCCTAACCCTTCAGCCACGCCGAGAAGGTAGGCCCAGGCCGAGGGAGGGGACGTAGAAGAGGCTGCCTTAGCCCTTGCCCTCAGACAGCCAGGTCGCCCCTCCGCAGGTGCCACCCTGAGCGTCGGCCAGCTGCAGGCCTTGCTGTTCGGCTCTGACGCTCGCTGTTTCACACGCATGACCCCCACCCTGCTGTTACTGCCTCCTGCCCGGCCACCACTGCAGCCGGCGCAGGGCCAGCTGGACACCATGCCCTTCCCGCCGCCCAGGTGCGCGCAGGGCTGGAGCAGGACCTGGGGACACGGGGGAGGGAGGATGCGCCAGCCACAGCCTCTGCTCACGGCTGGCCCACCGCCTTCCATTCCAGGCTGTCCCTGGAACCCGAGGATCTGCCACACAGCGCCGACCCCTTCCTACAGACCCTCACTCGCTTGGTGCGTGCCCTGCGGGGACCCCCCAGGCAGGCCTCGCACACGCGCCTGGCCCTGGACCCCGGGGCGCTGGCCAGCTTCCCACAGGGCCTGGTCAACCTGTCGGACCCCGTGGCGCTGGAACGCCTGCTCGATGGGGAGGAACCCCTGCTCCTGCTGCTGTCTCCCACTGCGGCCACCGTGGGGGACCCCACGCCGCTGCAGGGCCCGGCCTCTGCTTCCTGGGCAGCCGGGCTGGCACGCAGGGTGGCCATGGAGCTGCAGGCTGCGGCCTCGGAGCTGCGGGGCCTCCCGGGCCTGCCACCCGCTGCGCCACCGCTGCTGTCGCGCCTGCTGGCGCTGTGCCCAAACGACTCCCGCAGCCCCAGGGACCCGCTGCGCGCGCTGCTGCTGCTGAAGGCGCTGCAGGGCCTGCGTGCCGAGTGGCGTGGGCGGGAAGGGCGCGGGAGGGCGGGGCGCAGCGCGGGGACAGCGACGGACGGGCCGTGCGCGCTGCGCGAGCTGAGCGTGGATCTGCGCGCAGAGCGCTCGGTGCTCATCCCCGAGACCTACCAGGCCAACAACTGCCAAGGCGCCTGCGTGTGGCCGCAGTCCGACCGCAACCCGCGCTACGGGAACCACGTGGTGCTCCTGCTGAAGATGCAGGCGCGCGGGGCCGCCCTGGGGCGCCTGCCCTGCTGCGTGCCCACTGCCTACGCCGGCAAGCTGCTCATCAGCCTGTCCGAGGAGCGCATCAGCGCGCACCACGTGCCCAACATGGTGGCCACCGAGTGCGGCTGCCGGTGACGCCCGCCTTGCCTCTACTCAGCACCAATAAAGAACAGCAAACTCGGCTGGGGCGTCTGTAGTGGAGGGACCTCCTGTCACCTCCCTTCGCCAGTGCAAGGCCTGCACACACACACACACACACACACACACACACACACACACACACACCACCCCGTGAGGAAGCTCTCCGTTCCCATCCCTTTTCCTTTCTCCGTGTAGCCCAGGCTGGCCTCGAACTCACAGAGATCTGCCTGCCTCTGCCTCCCCAGTGCTGGCATGAAACTCCCGGACCATGTCGCTTTTTAAATTAGTTAACTAATTTGTATGTGTGGAGGGGAGGGTTGAGGCAGGAGAATTGTTTTGAGTCAGCTTGAACTACAGAGTAAAATCCTGAGTCAAAAACCAAAAAAGGAGGTAGAGAAATAGCTTAGCAGTGAGGACACCTGCACATCCCAGCACACGCACACGCACACACACATCTTTTAAAAAGAAAAACAGCCAGGCGGTGGCGCACACCTTTAGTCCCAGCACTCGGGAGGCAGAGGCAGGTGGATCTCTGTGAGTTCGAGGCCAGCCTGGGCTACAGAGTGAGATCCAGGACAGGCACCAAAACTATACGGAGAAACCCTGTCTCATAAAAACCAAAAAAAACAAAAAACAAAATGCCAAGTGTAGTGACGCACACCTGTCACCCCAGCACTGTATCTGGAGGTGGAGACAGGAGCATCAGACCTCCAAGCCGTGCTTATGCAGAGGGCACAGTGTGGGTCCCGGGGTCGAACACGGGTCGCCAGGCTTGGCGGCAAGCGCCTTTACCCACTTCGCCATCTCGCCGACCCCACCCCCATCTCTTCGGCCCCTGGCGTCCAGGCACAAAGGAGCAGACCACGTGGCTGTTGCAGCACGAGCTTTATTTGCCGGTGCTGCGTGGAGAGGGGACGCGGGATTCGCGCATGAGGGCGAGGAGGACAGGGCGGGCTCAGTCGCGCCCCTTCCCCCCTCGGGGCTTCTGCCTGGGCCGGCTGTCACGGTCACGGCGCGGCCGGGGAGCCCAGGCCTGCCGCCTCTCACGCTCCAGCTGCCTGGAGTCCCGCGGCCGACGGCCTCCTGCGCGCGCCTCCCAGCGCCGGGACAGGAACGGGCCGGGCTCCCTGCTGGCCCGCCGCCTCTCCTCCCTCCTGGGCTTCTCCCTCCCCGGCTTCTCCTTCTTCAGCTTCTCTCCTGCCCTTGGCTTCTCCTTCCGCGGCCTCTCCGGGGACCCTCGGTCTCCTAGGGGTGCGCGCTCCTCCCCAGAGGCCTCCGGGGGGGCCCCCCCAGGCTCACCCCGTGCTGCTGTAGCCTCAGGCTTGTCCTGCTTCTGTGCCTGGGGCCCGGGCGGCCCGGGCGGCGCGGGCTCGGGCGCAGGAGGCCCGGATGGAGGCACCGAGAGCTGGGGCTGAGGCTGCGGGAGACAATGTGGGGTCCTGGGGTCGGGCCCACCTCCCCACCGCCCGCCTCCCGCTGCCTGGTCCAGCATCCCCATCCCGTGAGGTCACGCAGGGCTTACCGCGGGCGCCTCTGGCTTCCGAGGTGGAGGACCCGGCGGGACCCACTGGTGAGGGGCAGCCGCCGGCACTTCCCCTGCCAGGGCGTCTGAAAGTCAGGCAGTCTGGGCTGGAGGACAGAGCGCACCTCCTCACCCTGCCACTCAGCCCCGCAGCCCCCTCGGTCCAGGCAGGTGCAGCCCGCTCCCGCCGCTGGGATGCTGCAACCTCTTCCTAGAGACCCCTCTCTCCTCTCCGTGCCTCTGCCTCTGTCTCCGTCTCTCTGTTTCTGTCTCTCTCTCTCTCCTATCCTCTCCTCTCTGTTTCTTTCTGTCTGTCTCTCTGTCTCTCTCTTTCCCTCTCTCCCTCTCTCTCTCCCGTGTAGAGTGGCCATTGTCCACCTCCCAAAGCTGCATGGAGGTGTGTGTGTGTGTGTGTGTGTGTGTGTGTGTGTGTGTGTGTTCCTCTGCCCTGGGGTGGGGTGTGTGGGTCTCTTCTCTAACGAAGGAGTGGAAGAACCCGGCTTGGTCTTATATGCCTATCATCCTAGCTGGAGAATGCTGAGGCAGGATTGCCACGAGACCCAGGCTGGTCTGTGCTATCAAATAACTCAGAAACAAACAGAAAAGCCCAGGGTCCAAGATGGACTTCTATCGACCCAGCTCTTGGGAGGTCAGGGGGGGGGGGATCGGGAGGCCAGCCTGGGCTACATGCCCCAAAATGAATGAATGAATGACAAGCCCAGAACACCCCAAAGGCAGGCTTGGGAGCCTAGGTGTGACCATGGGGCTCCCAGGCTGGTGGCCAGGCTGTGGAACACAAGGTTGTAGGGACAGTGGAGTCACAGCCTGTGCACCTCTCCCCTTTGGAGCAGACCCTTGCTCTGTCCCCACCCCTGCGCAGGCCCACGTCCCTGTCTGCAGCGCTCACCCTGACACAGCCGGAGAGCCGAGCCCAGCAGCGCCACCAGCGAGGCCAGCACCAGGCACTTGTTGAGCGTCAGGTCCCCCCAGGGCAGCTCGTCGCTGGGCGGCGGCGGCGGCGGCGGCGGCTTCAGGGGAGGCGCAGCCTGCAACTTCCTGCGCGCGGGAACGCTCCGGGGACCTGCGGGACAAGCGCTCGGTGGCCTGCGGCTCCTGCCGCGCCCCAGGGCGCAGACCCGTGCGCGGCGGGCCCAGCCCCACGCCCCGCTCACCCTGGCCGAGCAAACCCACTTGTCCCCGCTTTGGGCATCCCTTTGCTGGTTCCCGGAGCCTCCTGGGCCGCGAGCTCCTTTCCCGCAGCGCCTGCAGTCTCTGGGGCCTGGAGGACCTGCAGGGGTCAGAGACAGTCCGAGAGGGCTATCAGTCCAGGTTTCCTGCGGGCAGGGGCTGTGGAGCACCTCCTCCCCACAAGCGAGTGGGAGTGACCCATTCCGTAATCGCAGCACCAGGGACGTTGAGGATGGCTGGCAGTTGGAGGCCGACCTGGGCTGCACACTGAGACTGTCTAAAACTCAAAGGGAAGAAGGGTCCAGCCAAGCAGCCGACAGCCTGCCTGAGGTTGATCCCTGGGAACCCCCGGTGGACTCAGGGAAGATGGTTTCTGACCCCACGCTGTGCGTGTGTCCACACACACATAGATAATTATATATATGTATGTGTGTATGCAGATATACACAAATACATGTGTATACATACATATATAACTACTTGTATAAAATATATGAATACATATGTACATGTAGTATAAATGTATACATGAATACATTAGAAGTTGGAGAGATAGCTCAGTGGTTACAGCAGGGTAGCTCTCACAGAGGACCCAGCACCCACATGGCAGCTCAAAACCATCTGTAACTGCAGTTCCAGGAGATCCGACGCCCCCTTCTGGCTTCTTAGGGCATCAGGCACACGTGCATGCAGGCAAAACACATAAAATAATAAGAATTAAATAAAAATAAACACCCATACACATAAAAATGAAGGGAAATTTGTTTTTGTTTGTTGAGACAGGGTTTCTCCATGAAGTCCTGGCTGTCCTGAAACTCTCTCTGTGGACCAGGCTCGCCTTGGACTCAGAGCCACCTGCATCTGACTCTGGAGTGCTGGGATTAAAGGTGTGCGCCACCACTGCCACACTGGGAAAAAACATTTAAAGGAAGCTAGGGTTGTAGCTGGCCACCACTCTCCACAACAGGTGTGCTGCGCCCCTGTCATCCTAGCACTCGGAAGGTGGGGACAGGCGGGGTCCTTCCTGAGGTCTGAGTTTGACCACAGCCTGGGCTACATGAGACCCTAACTCAGAAAGAAAAGAAAGAGAGAGAGAGGGAGGGAGGGAGGGAAGGAAGGAAGGAAGGAAGAGAGGAAGGAAGAAAGGAAAGGAAAGGAAAGGAAAGGAAAGGCAGGCAGGAAGAAGGAAGGAAGGGAGATGGAGGACAAGAGACCACCATTCCTTCGCTCAGCCTGACCCCAGCCCCCAGGGCCACAGCTGCTCACATGTGTCCAGCCACTTGCGTCAGCCGGCCTGGATGCCCCTGTTGGAGGAACAGACGAAGAATCAGAACTATTCACCACCTCTGACCAATCCCACCCCATCCCCTACCTCGACTCTGCCCGGAAATGGGTGACCACAGACAGCTTCCATTCAGATGGCAAGGGGCACGCGGCACGTCTCAGTGAATTCCGGCCCAGAGCAGTGTAACCGGCCCCTAAAGCTGGAGGTCTGGGGCTGCAGCCCGCTTGCCCCGGCCCAGCCTGGGAGATGAGGTGCTGGTCCCCTCAGCTGCGCCACCAGCTCCCCCATTAGTCAACGTACCTCGTGCCTTGCCGTCGGGCCGCCGGCCTGAGCACGGCTCCTCCAGGAACGGAAACTCATCGCTGGGGAGGCAGCTGCCCAGGCCCCCATCCAGATCCTCCAAGCCTCTGGTTGTCATGGAGACTGGAAGATGGGCAGGGAGACAGGGTGCGGGCTTACCTAATCTTTGTCTTCACTGGAGAAATTCACACTCTTTTTTTGTTTTGTTTTCTCAAGACAGGGTTTCTCTTTGCCGCCCTGGCTGTCCTGGATCTCACTCTGTAGCCCAGGCTGGCCTCGAACTCACAGAGATCCGCCTGCCTCTGCCTTGGGGTGCTGGGATTACAGGCGTGCGCCACCATGCTGGGCAGACATTCATACTCTTGCACACCTTCGGCACTGCCTTGGGACCCCTTCCCCGTAGCCCAGTGCGGGAGAACCGCGGAGTCCGTCAGTGTAGGAAGGAAGGAAGCCAAGGCTCTGGGAGGCCCAGCGCCCACCCAGGGCCCAGGCTGGAACCCTGCTCCCCAGGGCCGGCTCAAGTTCTCTGACCATAGACTATTTTTATCTGGTGTCTGATGCCATCAGGTCAGCCTGGCAGCCCAGCCCCTCCCAAGGCTTCCCCTGCTCTTCCCTCCACTGGCCGCCTAGCAGGACCTCCCACCTGACCCAGGATTGGGGGGTGGGGCTGGAGCCTCAGCAGCCTGCCCTGCCTGGCCCTCACTGGGACAACTGAGGAGCAATGAGGGTCCTGGGGATCTTCCAGTCACGACACTGGCCTTCTTGCCGCTGTCTCCATAGGGCACATGGAGACACTGAGACCAGGGGCTCTGCTGAGCTCGACGCCAGCCAGGCCCAGGCCTAGATTACAGGTCACCATGGTCTGTGGCTGCCCCCATGAGTCCAGTCAGAAACACTTCAAAACCAGGGAGGGTATGGGCCAGCGAGAGGGTTCAACAGGTACAAGAGCTTGCAGGCAAGCCTGACGATCTGAATTCAGTCCTTCAATCACCCCCCCTTTATTTTTTTGGGGGGGGAGGTTCTGTGTATCCCCAGCTGTCCTGGATCTTGCTCTGTAGCCCAGGCTGGCCTAGAACTCACAGACCCGCCTTCCTCTGCCTCCCAGTGCCGGGATTACAGATGTGCGCCACCACTGCCCGGCCCTTCAACCCCCTTTACCCACAACCCACAGCAGGAAGGGGAGGCTGGACCACTCAGGTGTCATCTGATGACCATAGGTGGACCTTAGCACGTACACTTACAGAAAATAAAGATTGTAAATGTCACTTAAAAATGAAATAAAAAAACCCACACAAGTTCCCCCCGTGGGAGGAGCGGCCCCAAACACAGGCGAGGCAGGGAGTTTGCCCCTGCGGGGTGCTCACGTCCCCTGCGGGGTGCTCACGGTCCCCTGCGGGGTGCTCATGTCCCCTGCGGGGTGCTCACGTCCCCTGCGGGGTGCTCATGTCCCCTGCGGGGTGGTCACGGTCCCCTGTGGGGTGCTCACGGTCCCCTGTGGGGTGCTCACGGTCCCCTGCGGGGTGCTCATGTCCCCTGCGGGGTGGTCACGTCCCCTGTGGGGTGCTCAGGTCCCCTGTGGGGTGGTCACGTCCCCTGCGGGGTGCTCATGTCCCCTGTGGAGTGCTCACGGTCCCCTGCGGGGTGCTCACGTCCCCTGCGGGGTGCTCACGGTCCCCTGCGGGGTGCTCACGTCCCCTGCGGGGTGCTCACGGTCCCCTGCGGGGTGCTCACGTCCCCTGTGGGGTGCTCACGTCCCCTGCGGGGTGCTCACGTCCCCTGCGGGGTGCTCACGTCCCCTGCGGGGTGCTCACGGTCCCCTGTGGGGTGGTCATGTCCCCTGCGGGGTGCTCACGTCCCCTGCGGGGTGCTCACGTCCCCTGCGGGGTGCTCACGTCCCCTGCGGGGTGCTCACGGTCCCCTGCGGGGTGCTCACGTCCCCTGCGGGGTGCTCACGGTCCCCTGCGGGGTGCTCACGGTCCCCTGCGGGGTGCTCACGTCCCCTGCGGGGTGCTCACGGTCCCCTGCGGGGTGCTCACGTCCCCTGCGGGGTGCTCACGGTCCCCTGCGGGGTGCTCACGTCCCCTGCGGGGTGCTCACGTCCCCTGCGGGGTGCTCACGGTCCCCTGCGGGGTGGTCACGGTCCCCTGCGGGGTGCTCACGTCCCCTGTGGGGTGCTCAGGTCCCCTGCGGGGTGCTCACGGTCCCCTGCGGGGTGCTCACGGTCCCCTGCGGGGTGCTCACGGTCCCCTGCGGGGTGCTCAGGTCCCCTGCGGGGTGCTCATGTCCCCTGCGGGGTGCTCATGTCCCCTGCGGGGTGCTCACGGTCCCCTGCGGGGTGCTCATGTCCCCTGCGGGGTGCTCAGGTCCCCTGCGGGGTGCTCATGTCCCCTGCGGGGTGCTCATGTCCCCTGTGGGGTGCTCACGTCCCCTGCGGGGTGCTCACGGTCCCCTGCGGGGTGCTCACGGTCCCCTGCGGGGTGCTCACGGTCCCCTGCGGGGTGCTCACGTCCCCTGCGGGGTGCTCATGTCCCCTGCGGGGTGCTCATGTCCCCTGCGGGGTGCTCACGTCCCCTGCGGGGTGCTCACGGTCCCCTGCGGGGTGCTCACGTCCCCTGCGGGGTGCTCACGTCCCCTGCGGGGTGCTCACGGTCCCCTGCGGGGTGCTCACGTCCCCTGCGGGGTGCTCACGTCCCCTGCGGGGTGCTCACGGTCCCGAGGACCCCAGGGCACATCAGCGGCCCTTCCCGCGCTCGGACCCAAACTCTACCCAGGGCCCCCACAGCCCCTCTTACCCCACAGTCTCCGAGCTGGGCCTGAAGAGCAGGGCGGCAGAGGACGGAGGCCGAGACGGACAGCAGCAGGTGGCCAGACGCAGCTGGGGAGGCGGGGCGGGAGGGCGTCCGCGGGCCCAGGCCGGGTGGCGGCCTGCGCAGCCGGGCTCTGCGTCCCGAGTGGGAGCCGCCCACCTCCGGCCGCCTGGTGACCCAGGCCGGCCGCCTCACCCCTCAGGCTCACCCGGGACTGCTCCCACTGGCCCCGGTTTCTGCTTAGACGAGCCAGCTTGATTTATTTTTGTGGGAATGCGGATCGAATCCACGCCCCAGCCCTCACTGGGGATTCTGGGCGGGGCTCCACCCCGACCACGCCCCCAGCCCTCACTGGGGATTCTGGGCGGGGCTCCACCCTGACCACGCCCCCAGCCCTCACTGGGGATTCTGGGCGGGGCTCCGCCCTTGACCACGCCCCCAGCCCCTCACTGGGGATTCTGGGCGGGGCTCCACCCTGACCACGCCCCAGCCCCCCAGTGGGGTTTCTGGGCGGGGCTCCACCCTGACCACGCCCCCAGCCCTCCCTGGGGATTCTGGGCGGGGCTCCGCCCTGACCACGCCCCCAGCCCTCCCTGGGGTTCTGGGTAGATTTGTGGGCTCAGTGTCACAATAATGCCGGAGCTGATACAGCAGGACTGGGGCCCTGGAGCTGGTGGCTTCCTGACGCAGGACTCATCTCACACTGGTAAACAGGCTTCTGTGCGGAACCCAGATTCCGGGACAACCCAGCTAGAGCCTCCGTTTCCTCATGTGCAAAGTGGGATTTCCTCGTAGATGGCGCTGAGGTGGATTTGGGATCACTCCCTTAGGAACAGATTGATGACGCTTTTCATCCATGAATTTGTTATCTGCCCATGTAGTCACTTAGTCAATCAACAAACACAGCCCAGCCAACCCAGCCATACGGAAACAGTTGTTACCGTTATCAATGTCATAGTCGTTACCTTTTTTTTTTTTTTAACATCTGTTTGTTTTGTGTAAGTTCACCCATGCCTCAGAAGACAGCTTGTGGGGTCCTGTTCCCCGGGTCCAGCCTTCCACCGTGTGGACTGAACTCAGGTCACTGGGTAAAGGCGCTTGCCAACAGAAGCTTGAAGACAGTCTGTCTCCCTGGAAGACCTGGAACCAGCTGACTTTGAAATTGCAACTGTTGCCCTGGAGCTGGATAGCACCACAGGGCAGCTCAGGCGGCCTGGGGCTCACCATACAGCCCAGGGTAGCCTAGAATTCCTCATCTTCTCCGGGACCACAACTGGCCTGGGTCTTCGGGTTTTGGTGTAAGTCTGATGAGTTTATCTAAATTTTTCTATTATTAAAAAAATAAAACAACAAAAACCCTCAGGAGTCAAATATAGGGCAAAATCCCAATGGATCAGAGAAGCAGTGGAGAAGTGACCAGTGAACTCCTCTCTCTCCCTCCCTCCCTGATCCAGAAGGGCCCGCAAATCTTCCTAAGGCCTCTCTACTTCCTGCGTCTCTATGTATTTCCTGGGTCCTCCAAAACCTCAATGGCTAATTCTGGTCAGCTTGTCGCTACCTCTGCCCTCTAATTCAAGGTAAATTTTATTAACAATCGTGGAGTGTCAGTACAAACAAATAATCTGCGACCTTTTCCTCTTTTTGTCTAAATAAGAAGAAAAGGTTTTAACTCTAACATAATAAAACTATTTACAATAAGAACAATTATCAGGCATGAATTACGATCACAACGTCCAGTCCATTTGTGTTTGTCAATTTTGGAGAAAATGCTCTATTATCTATCCTTTCTTGGTGAGTCCAAAGTTTTGTACCTAATTCACTTTTCTCAAGGTTCTTTTTTGGTTTTTTGAGACAGGGTTTTTCTGTGTAGCTTTGTGCTTTTCCTGGAACTCGCTTTGGAGACCAGGCTGGCCTCGAACTCACAGAGATCCACCTGCCTCTGCCTCCTGAGTGCTCCTAATTCACTTTTTATCATAACTAAACTTTAAAACATTTTCTTAGAGAAACGACTGAAGTTTTTACATCTCTCAGCCTTTATAAACCACATCTCTCTTGTGAGTTTCTTTTCTGAATTTGGAAACAAGGAAAATTATAACTATGACTATCTAGCCTTCAACCCATCAGAGACCTGAGGCGGATATAGGAAGTGCAGAGCAAGCCACTTTCAAAACTATAGAAATGACAGAAACATCTAGGGGCCTAGACAGCCACCCAAGGTTCCTCTGCAATGTTGGGGCATCCATCTTCAGCCCACAAGTCTAGAATATCTGACAGACTTTTCTGTGAAGCAGAATTTTTGAAGGACTGTCCTGCCTTGTCTTGGCAAAGTTCGGCAGTTCTTTCTTCTGTGTCCTGCTTGTCCAATTTGTACAGTATAATATTAGCAGTCAAGGCAAGGGCAGTTTCTTGCCCAGTGGCTAATTTGACACCATGAAAGAAAACTCCATACAGAGGATCTTTGATGCCCATCATCCTTTTTTGAAGTAAATTGGTGCTACCAGTGAGCAAATGTCTCACTGTCATGAAAAGCATTATGTTATCAAAACATCTTTTTTTAAAGATGTATTTATTCATTATGTACACAGAATAGGGCACCAGATCTCATTACAGATGGTTGTGAGCCACCATGTGTTTGCTGGGAATTGAACTCAGGACCTCTGGAAGAACAGCCAGTGCTCTTAACCACTGAGCCATCTCTCCAGCCCTCAAAACATCTTAAATGCCATATTATGTAGGTCTCTGAAGTATTTGAAGACTGCCTATCTATCTAAAACATATACTGTTTGACCTTGAAAACATAAGATGACTATAAGTTTGTAACAGGTGACTAATTACTAACCTGAATTTTCTTAATTATCCTAAACAGTTTGTAATAATAGCTTTCAAGGACTAGAACTTTACATTTTTTAATGAGCTACACAGTTACAATACCTTAAATAAGAGTAGAAACATATATATAGCATGTTATAACAAAAAACCCTTAAATTTGTATCAGCATACAAAAATCCATACCAATGTAAAATATTTAAGATTAATAGTTGCTCTCTAGTTTAGATGTAGATTAAACAATTTACCCTTTACCCTCTCATTCCTATATCTACCCCCTTTTTAGATCTTCCTAGAAAGAAATCCCTCAATCTAACTTCTTTTGTTTGTTTTCCTCCCTGACCATGACCAATAACATCGTGTAACTAACCCCTCTAAACGGTGTTAAACATTCATAACCCACCAACCAACCAAAATCCACCCACCCCACCTCTTGGGAATCTGGGTATTGTGTCCTTAAAAGTATTTCCTACTGCTAGGCGGTGGTGTTACATGCCTTTAATCCCAGCACTCGGGAGGCAGAGGCAGGAGGATTTCTGTGAGTTCAAGGCCAGCCTGGTCTACAGAGTGAGATCCAGGACAGACACCAAAACTACACAGAGAAACCCTGTCTCAGAAAAAAAATTTTAAAGAGTAAAAATAAAGCCAAAGAATTATGAGATTTGTGACAATAGAACAGTCCTTGATTTTTGGTTTTTCTTCTGTCCCACATCAGGTGGATCTCCTGACATGAGACAGAGATGTTGGATTTTCCTCTAACAAGCATGCTTGGGTTTAGAGGAGAGCCATGTATTATGTGTCTGTAGAGAACAGCAGAAACAAACATTTGGGAAGATTTATGGAATTTTATCCTGTTGGAGATGTGACACACCAACAGGCCAGTTTACTCCTTTTCTTGGGGCATTTCTCTGGATGATTTGTCTTTTGCTTCAGATGTCTCATTTGTCCAGTGGTCTTCAGATTCCTTAGCTGGATGCCTTCATTCTCATGGAAAGACAAAAACAAAACCCTGCCCCAACCCTAACTTTGGGGAGTTTCCCTTTTGGCAAGATATGTCTGATCAAATGAAAAGCATTTGTTAGTCCTATGAGTTATTTTAGATTGAATGATCATGCTGGTTGATGAACTATCACCTCTTCTAATCAAGAGGTCTCTCCTGTTCAAATCCAATCTTTATCAGTTTTGATGGTATGGTATCAATTTTCCTGTGGAAACAAAAGCAAGACCTATTCTCCAATGTAACACATGTCCTGGTTTCCATTCTGAAGTCAACACACCTGCTGTGGATATTGATCTGTATAAATAAAATGCTGATTGGCCAGTAGCCAGGCAGGAAGTATAGGCGGGACAAGGAGAGAGGTGAATTATGGGAAGGGGAAGGCTGGGTAGACAGATACTGCCAGCCACCGCCATGACAAGAAAGATGTAAGGTACTGGTAAGCCACGAGCCATGTGGCAACTTATAGATTAATAGAAATGGGTTAATTTAAGATAGAAGAAGTAGATAACAAGAAGCCTGCCATGGCCATACAGTTTGTAAGCAATATAAGTTTCTGTGTGTTTACTTGGTTGGTTCTGAGCATCTATGGGCCTGGCAGGTGAGAGAGATTTGTCCTGACTGTGGGCCAGGCAGGAAAACTCTAACTACACACACCTTTGAAGTATACTGGCTGATTTAATTCAGGTTTTTCATTATCCACAGCTGCTGCTTTCCTTTCTCATTAGCACTGAGAAAATTTAAAGTTAACAAAGCACAGTGTAATCTATCTTTATTACCCCTTTATGTTGATTAAGGATAACTTCTGCATAGCCTTGGGATGCCCATCATCTTGTGCTCATTCTTGTATGTTAGCTGGATAAATTAAAGTTGGTTTTCTGCCAGGTGGTGGCAGCGCATGCCTTTAATCCCAGCACTCGGGAGGCAGAGGCAGGTGAATCTCTGTGAGTTCGAGGCCAGCCTGGTCTACAGAGTGAGTTCCAGGACAGCCAGGGCTACACAGAGAAACCCTGTCTTTCAAAAAACAAAAACCAAAACCTAAACAATCCAAAAATAAATAAATAAAGTTGTTTTTCTAATAGCCTTGGGCTGCTCTTCAGTTTTAACATGGAGTGAGGTTGTTGTTTATTTTTGATCTTCTGTCTTTTGGGGGCTCTGCCACCCAGCTACCATATGCATACATGGAGGCTTATTCTTTTTTTTTTATTTTTATTTATTTATTTATTTATGTTTTTAACTGGGAAACAGAGATGGTCAGTTTCATCTGGAACAAACTTTTTTTTTTTTTTAAGATTTATTTATTTATTATGTATACAATGTTCTGTCTGCACATATCCCTGCAGGCCAGAAGAGGGCACCAGATCTCATTACAGATGGTTGTGAGCCACCATGTGTTTGCTGGGAATTAACTCAGGATCTTTGGAAGAGCAAGCAGCGCCGCTGAGCCATCTCTCCAGCCCCTGGAACAAACATTTTTTGTGCTCCGGCATGGTGGCCTATCCCTGCAGTTTTCAGGAGTACTCACAGGGCAGAGGAAGACGTTCTAGGCTAGCCTGTGCTACATGGCAAAGCCCTACTCCAAAAACACATGGAGACTGGAGACCATATGTTCCAGCAGCCGAGAGCCACTGGCCACCCTGAGAACTTGGAATGGACCACAACCACTCTGTCTCAGGCGTCTGATGGCATGCAGGTGCCATGCTCACACACATTAAAACAACTATGAACTGGGTAGGGTGTGTCTGCAAACACTTCCCCTGGGCAAACTGCTGGAGATGGAATAGGAAGCGGTTTGGCATGGCTGAGTTAGGTGTTGTTTTCTTTGCATTTACCTGTTGTTTCCAAGAAGAGCTAAGAGTGTAAGCAAATGTGAATGCCTCAACAGACGGAAACTTTCCAGATACACAAACTGGACTGTACCAGTGAACCTTTTCCAAAGCAAAAGTGATACAGCAGGATGACTCAGAGTCAGTCGGTTGTGATGGGAGTGGGTGGGACATGGATGTGCTCTCCCATTTTGGGGAGTCAGGGTTTTCACTGTATAGCTAGTCCTAGCTGGCCTCAAACTCAGAGATCCATGCCTGGCTGCAACTAATATTTCGTACAAATTTCCCCAAGCCATTAAAACAAATGAAGATTGTTCTTTGCTCATCAGCAAACAGGCTCTTGACCCTGGTTTGTCAAGCAACCTAAAGCTCTTGGTGCTCAGAAAGCAAGGACCTTTTCTTTCTTTTTTCTTTTAAGCTGAGGATCCCAGGGCCTTGCGCTTGCTAGGCGAGCACTCTACCACTGAGCTAAATTCCCAACCCAGCAAGGACCTTTTCTGACTTACTGCTGTCCTCGCGAAAGGGCCTGCTCCTCCACGCAGTCCTCACTGCGGTGATGACTGCTATCACTTTCCCAATGGGCTGCAGCAGAAGCTGCTGTCCCCCCAGGAGCCCATCAGCATGCCATGTCAACGGTAGGCGGCACGCACGCGCGTGCGCGTGTGTACACAGACACACACAGACACACAGACACACACAGACACACACACACACACACACACACACACACACTTCCTCTGTGGAAAGCAAGGGAAACAGTCTAGAGAGACACTTTTGAGAAATAAGGGGTAGGGTGAGGGGTCTGTGCGACTAAGAACCCACTTCTCAGAACTGGGAACAGGGAAGAGCCTGGAGTGACTCCCACCTCTAACCACGGGAGAGGCAGGCACCTCCAGGGACTGTACCAAACACAGAGCTCCAGCAAACAACGGCCCCCCGCTTTAAATGCGACCCAGCGAGCTGACAGTGAGTGACTGCAGAGCGGCCGTAGACCAAGTGGGAGGCTTATTCTTAATTATAAATGTCTGGCCTTGGCTTGGCTCGTTTCTAGCCAGTTTTTTTTTTCCTTAAGAGATTTTCTATTCATTTTACATGTCAACCACAGATTCCCTCATCCTCCCTCCCCCCACTTCCCAGCCTTCCCACCCAACCTGCACCACTAGCCAGCTTTTCTTAACTTTAACCCATCTACCTTTTGCCTTTGGACCTTTACCTTTCATCATTTCCTACTCCACAGTGGGCTGGGTGGCTGTGTGGATGGGTGGCTGTGTGGCCGGGTGGCTGTGTGGCCGGGTGGCTGTGTGGCCGGGTGGCTGTGTGGCCGGGTGGCTGTGTGGCCGGGTGGCTGGGTGGCTGTGTGGCTGTGTGGCCGGGTGGCTGTGTGGCTGTGTGGCCGGGTGGCTGTGTGGCCGGGTGGCTGTGTAGCCGGGTGGCTGTGTAGCCGGGTGGCTGTGTAGCCGGGTGGCTAGCCCCTGATGTCCTCCTTCTCTGACAACTTCTTCCTCTCCTCCTAGGTCTCTTCTCCTATCAAAACTCTCTCGGCCTGCCAGCCCGCCATCCTTTCTCCTGCCTTGCTATGGGCTATCCAGCTACTTATTAGACCATCAGGTGCTTTAGATGGCCACAGTAACACAGCTTCACAGAGTTCAACAAATGCAGCATAAAAGAATACAACACATCTTTGCATCATTAAACCAAATGTTCCACAGCATAAACAGTTATAACACAGCTTAGCATAATATGCTACAACATTTCCCCTTTTTGTCTAAATAAAATAAAGGTTTTAACTTTAACATAGTAAAACTTTACACAACAAAAAGTTACCAAGTAAGTAATACATTTACAATATTCTGTCCATTTGTAGTTAGCATATTCAGAGAAAATCATGCATTATCTATCCTCACTTGGTGAGTCCAAAGTTTTACACCTAACTTACGTTCCATCATAACTAAGGAAACCTGCAGCTGTAACCGTCTATCTAGCCTTCAACTCCATCAAAGACCCAGAAGGATGTAATATTATCTAACAACAGAGACATTTGCCTGCGTGGACAGTCACCCAGAGTTCCTCTGCAATGTTGGGGCGTCCATCTTCAGCCTACAGGCCCAGAATATCTGGCATACTTTTCAGTGAAGCAGGAAATTTGAAGGACTGCCCTGCTTTGTTTTGGCGATGTTCACCAGTCAGTTTCCTCTGTGTCCTGCATGTCCAGTCTGCACAGCACACTGTCAGCAGTCAAAGGCAGGAGCAGCTTCTTTGCCCAATGGCTAACCTTGCCACAATGAAAGCAAACTCCATGAGGAGTTTTACCCCCACTAAATATTTAGTTATTTAGTATACGGTGTTCTGTCTGCATATATGCCTGCAGGCCAGAAGAGGGCACCAGATCTCATAGGAATGGTTGTGAGCCATCATGTGGTTGCTGGGAATTGAACTAAGGACCTCTGGAAGAGCAAGCAGTGCTCTTATCCACTGAGCCCGCTCTTCAGCTGCATAAGGAATTTTTTCAGTGCCCATCAGCTCTGAAGTAAATTGGCACTCCAGGATCAGATGTGTCTCATTGCATCTCATATCATATCATGAGATGTCTCTCATGAAAAACTTTAGCTTTACAAATCTTTTTAAATGCCATATTCCATACATCTTTGAAGTGTTTGGAGATCATTTATCTATCTAAAATATACCTATTTAACCTAGAAAACATATGTAATGTGACTACAAGTTTAAATATTATATATTAACTACAAACTTCATTTCTTATTTATACATTCCATTTTTAAATGAGCCACAGAAGCACAATATCCCTAAGAAGAGTAGAAACATACATCCAGTATTACAAAAATAACTTTAAATTTGTATCAATATACTATATTCCCCTAAATGATGACAGACATCCATAACCCACCAAATAACCTACATCAACCCACACCCCAACTCTTGGGAATGTGGACATTGTTTTTTCCAGACTGTTTCCTGCTGTCTGTGGGTGAGGCGGCTGTAGGGTCCCAGAGAGAAAATTTGTGATAACGACTTAGTCCTGGGGAGACCAGCTATAACCTGCGTCAAGGCTCAGGAGGTCTCACCTGATCAAACCTGATCCATACTATTCCTGAAGGAATCCACAGCCTCTTGTCTCCTGTGGAAACAAGACTCTAAAGCAGTTTTGCTTTCCATTTGAAAAATACATTTTTGTACTTCCATTTCAAAGATAAGGTATTCCTCCAGTATCTAGGCTGGTGGTTCAGCAGTCCCTCTCTCAACCCAGGTCTCTACGCTTGTTTGCTTCTCAACATTTACAAAATCCAAAATCAACACAATAACCAGGATCCAGACTCCCTGGGTATTTCCCATCTTACGTGGCTTTTTTTCTTTTATATTACTTTTTCTCTCTCTTTAAAGGCTTTATTTTATTATTTTTTAAACTACTTCTTCTTTCTATGATTGTCCATACCCCTTTTCTTTCTTTCTGAAGTCTACCCACATTGTAAAACACACTGGAACCTGTTTCATGGGTTTTTCCATCTGGACCTTTTTTTGTTGTTGTTGTTGTTTGAGACAGGGTTTCTCTGTGTAGCTTTGAGCCTTTTCCTGGAACTCACTTGGCCTTGAACTCACAGAGATCTGTCTGGTTCTGCCTCCCAAGTGTTGGGGTTAAAGGTGTGCGTGCGCCACCACCGCCCGGCTTCCATCTGGACCTCTTTCATTGTGTGTCTTTTAGTCTTTTTTACCATGTGAGCAAACCTTTAAACTGCTAACCAACCTGGATCCTCTGTGAGGCTCTCTTGACTGGCTCTGCCTGCTTCTCAGGTTGTGAAAGTCAGGCCTAAAAGCCACAGCCCAGTCGGGGGTGGGTGACCAAGAACTGCATTCAGCCTTCCTAGAGCTCTGGAGTGCCAATGTCTGTGATGCAGCAGGCGTCTTTTATTTAGTTTGTTTGTTTCTATTTAGCGGGACAAAAGCTGTTCAAGTGCTCTGCTGTACAGCAGGGTTTCTCAGAGGAGCTGTATCATCTTTCCCCCCAGCTTTTTCAGGACCTAGGGATAGTCGAGCCACACATTGGTATACCAAAATGTTGTTGGTTGTTTTATTCTTTTGAAGGGGCAACCACCTAGCTCCCAAATAAATCACACATGGAGGTTTGTTATTTCTTCTTGTTTGTTGTTTGTTTGTTTGTTTGAGACAGGGTTTCTCTCTGTAGCTTTGCGCCTTTCCTGGAACTCACTCTGTAGCCCAGGCTGGACTCAACTCACAGAGATTCACCTGGCTCTGCCTCCCGAGTGCTGGGATTAAAGGCGTGCGCCGCCGCCGCCGCCGCCGCCGCCGCCGCCGCCGCCGCCGCCACCACCACCACCACCACCACCACCACCACCACCCGGCGGTTTGTTATTTCTTATAAATATCCAGCCTTAGCTTGGCTTGTTTCTAGACAGCTTTTCTTAACTTTAAATTAACCCACCTACCTTTTGCCTTTGGGGTTTCACCTTTCTGTTTCTGTATAACTTTCATTATTTCCTATTCTATGGCTGGCTGTGCAGCTGGGTTGCTGGCTCTGTGCATCCTCCTCTCCTTCTCTCCTTCTTTCTCCCCTTTCTCCCCATCTCTCCTTCTAATTATCCTCTCTGCCTACCAACCCTGCTTACCTTTCCCTCTGCCTGGCTATTGGCCATTCAGCTCTTTATTAGACCATCAGGTGTTTTAGACAGACACAGTAACACAGCTTCACAGAGTTAAACAAACACAACAGAAAAGAATGTAACACACCTTTGCATCATTAAACAAACGTTCCACAGCATCAACAAATCTACACATCTTAAATTAATATTCTACAGCTGGGCGGTAGTGGCGAACATCTTTAATCCCAGCACTCGGGAGGCAGAGGGAGGTGGATCTCTGTGAGTTTGAGGCCAGCCTGGTCTACAGAGTGAATTCCAGGACAGCCAAGACTGTTCACAGAGAACTATGTCTTGAAAAACCTAATAATGATAATAATAATAATAATTGTAGAATTAACTTAATAAGACTGTCTAAAATTCATGCTACAAATAATAATAATAAAAATGATGATAATCATAATAATCAAAATTTTCCCAGGGGCCTGCCCTGAGAAAAATCTTTCCCAGTGTCCTTGGGAAGACACTACATCCAATGTGGCATTATCTGAGGGAAAGGAATCTATGTACACCAGTCTCTTACGTCCATTTACTCTATTTCTCTATAACAAACTTCTATCTACACAGCTTCAGCTCCTCTCTGTCCCTTCTTTTCCTGTCCTCTCAAGCCCTAGTAATAACTAAGCTCTTAGGCTCTCGTAGGCTCTCCATCTCATCTTTGTCCTCTGTTCCTCCCTCTTTCCTCCCTCGTCTCCTATCCTGACCTGATTCAAATCCACCTACAGTCTGCCAGACTTTGCCTTGCTCCTGACTCCTCGGCCCAAGTGTCTGCCTTACCATCCACAGAAACAATGTCTTCTTCTCTTCTCTCCGCCTCGGGACTCTGACCAGACCAGGAATTCTGCTCCAGTCCTTACCGCACCTGGTCATGCAAAAAACTCTTTGTTCTAAGGAGCTGCCCAACGGCTGTAAGAGGAGGGTTCTGAGCTTGGTTTGCACAAGAAGTAAAGCTGTGCACCTAGGAGCCAGGCTGTCGCCGAAAGGATGTTTTACCTTAGTTTAGGGGCTTCAGGCGCCTAGAGGGTTCATTGCTTGTCCTTGGATGCTTTGTTTGGAGCTGGCCCTATCTTTGGATGTAGCTAAAAGAGAGATTTGCAAAAGGCAGACACCCAATTCAAATGCTAGAAAGGGAGCAAAGAGGCCAGAGCCATGAGGCCTTCCTTGTCTACATGAACTTATCCAAGTACTTTGAGTGTATATGCCCAAGGAGTGGTTCACACACACTGTTCTTGGGGAATTATGAGCACAAGAAATTCATAGCAAGAGCTGAGTGGTGGTGGTGCACGCTTTAATCCCAGCACTCAGGAGGCAGAGCCAGGTGGATCTCTGTGAGTTCGAGGCCAGCCTGGTCCACAGAGTGAGTTCCAGGACAAGCACCAAAATTACACAGAAAAACCCTGTCTCAACCCTCCCCCCCCAAAAAAACCAAGTAATTCATAGCAAGAAACAGCTGAATATTAAAGCTGAATAACACCAAATATTTCCTGATAAATGGCTTCCCTCTAGGAAAATTCCTTGACCTTTCCGGTATAGCTTTACTATATACAGCTGAATCTCTATAATATACTCTTGAAGCTTGCAGAAAATAATAATAATATTCTACAACACAATGGTCTAGTAGGTTCTGCTCTAGACTCCTGTCTCTATGTGAATATTTTTCTTAGTTTCATTAGTGGGTCTTTCTAAGGCTTGTATCTTATCAATTTTTCATACTTGGCACAGATATCAAACCACTTTTTTTTAAGGATAAAGTATCAATTACCAAACTGATAATAATTATAATCAACATTATGTCAGACCCAGCTAGACTGGTTAGCCTTTCATTTAATTTTTCCATGTTCAAACTGTCCATTGTGGAGCCATACAGAGTCCTCCATACATCGTAATATTTCCCATTCTTTTTCTTTAAAGATTTATTTATTACATATACAGTGTTCTGTCTGCATGTTGCCTGCGCACCAGAAGAGGGCACCAGATCTCATTACAGATGGCTGTGAGCCACCATGTGGTTGCTGGGAATTGAACTCAGGACCTTTGGGAGAGCAAGCAGTGCTCTTAACCCCTGAGCCATCTCTCCAGCCCTAGATATTTTTTAATAAATATTAAAAGTGTAGATACTTTTGTTGTTGTTGTTTATGTGTGTTGGTGTTTTGCCTGCATATATGTCTCTGCAAAGGTGTCAGATTCCCTGGAATTAGAGTTGCAGACAGTTGTGAGCTGTCATGTGGGTGCTGGGAATTGAACCCGGGACATCTGGGAAAGCAGTCAGTGCTCTTAGCCACTGAGCCATCCCTCCAGCCCCCTAGATGCTGTTTTATAAAGGAAGTAGTATTTACTAGAAAGCACTCTAAGATCTGTTAGCTCACTTTTGGTCCTCCAGACCCACGCCCTGGCCAGTGTGTGATGTCCCGGCCTGATCTCGGGCAGTGGCAGTGGCTGTCCTTGGCTTTATCACTCAGCAACAGCCGGGGAGGGGACCGCGCCCCAGAGACTTCCTTCAGCCTGCAGGCCTTGCTGAGTCAGATCCGCTGGGGCACTGAGATCTGAGTCAAACACTCGGGAATTTTGGGTGTCAGCCGAACCGTTAACAGCTGAACCATGTGTCCAGCTTTCTTCCCTCTTTTAAATTGTTATCGATTGATTTGTTGTGTTGGTTTTCCAGGCAGGGTTTCTCTGTGCAGCCCTGGCTGTCCTGGAACTCGCTCTGTAGCCCAGGCTGGCCTCGAACTCAGAGATCCGCCTGCCTCTGCCCCCCCGAGTGCTGGGATTACAGGCGTGCCATCATGACCCACCTTCTTTCTTTTTCTTTTCTTTTTTTCAGACAGCCTCACCCTGTAGCCCAGGCTGGACTCTGACTTAATCCTCCTGTCTCAGCTCCCCAGGTTCGGGGATGACAGTTGTGTGCTGTCATGTTGCTTGATCTTTTAAACTTGTAAAGGTGTTTTGTTTCCTGTGTGCTCCTTGGTGGCCCTTCCGGGGCGGGGGACTGCTGCCCTCGTAGGGTCAAAGGACAACTTTGAAGTCCGTTTGCTCCTCCCGTGGGTCCCAGGTCACCAGGCCTGGCAGCCTCTTCTGGCCCTTGTCCTCTGCGGACACACTGACACAGTGACCCAGCTTAGCAGGTCTGCATGCTGAACACCACCAGGTCCAGAACGGTTGCTCTGCAGCTCGGCTCTGTGGGTCCTTTGGGCAGCTGAGGCGGAAAGATCGTTAGTTTTAAGCCAGCCTGGGCGCCAGAGCTAGACCCGGTTTCAAAACACAAACTATGGGCAGGAAAGATGACTCGGTGGGTTCAGATGTTACCCAGTACGCCTGCTCACCTGAGTTCAATGCCCAGGACCCACCAGGTGTAGGAACTGAACCTGCTCTGACCTTCACACAGGTGTGTGGCTGGGGGCGTGGTCAGGGTGGAGCCCCGCCTAGAATCCCCAGTGAGGGGCTGGGGGCGTGGTCAGGCGGAGCCCCGCCTAGAATCCCCAGTGAGGGGCTGGGGCGTGGTCAGGGTGGAGCCCCGCCTAGAATCCCCAGTGAGGGGCTGGGGGCGTGGTCAGGGTGGAGCCCCGCCTAGAATCCCCAGTGAGGGGCTGGGGGCGTGGTCAGGGTGGAGCCCCGCCCAGAATCCCCAGTGAGGGGCTGGGGGCGTGGTCAGGGCAGAGCCCCGCCCAGAATCCCAGTGAGGGCTGGGGCGTGGTCAGGGCGGAGCCCCGCCTAGAATCCCCAGTGAGGGGCTGGGGGCGTGGTCAGGGTGGAGCCCCGCCTAGAATCCCCAGTGAGGGCTGGGGGCGTGGTCAGGGTGGAGCCCCGCCCAGAATCCCCAGTGAGGGGCTGGGGGCGTGGTCAGGGTGGAGCCCCGCCCAGAATCCCCAGTGAGGGGCTGGGGGAGGGAGTGGCTGGGGGTGAAGCTCCTTCCCCAAGTCCTCAAGACCCTGGGTTCTCTCCCTAATGACACTTATGAGTAAAACCCACAGCAGTGTCCATCTTGTTTTTCTCTTGTAGGAGCTTTGGACTGAACCCAGGGCCTTGCACTTGCTAAATCCCCAACCCCCAGTGTCCATCTTGAGCACCTAATACATAAAGTCCTCGTTGCTGGAGAAAAAGTCAGGGCACCACTACTCTACCCATTTTGCAGAACACTTACAAGTTGAGACACTGGCTACGAAAAAAACAAATCCTGCAGAAGAAACCAACCCAATTTCCGGTAAATGGTTCCTCTTTTCTGTTGCCAAGTTTAGCAGAGGCTCCCACCCCCAAAACCAACACGGAAACCTTAACCTAACATCCGGGAGCCTCATTTGAGTTTCTTATTTTATTACATTTTGTGTGTTTTGTGTGTGCACATGTGTGGAGGTCAGAGGACAATCAGCAATCGGTTCTGTCCGTCCACCGTGTGGGTCCCTGGGTCAAATTCAGGTTGCCACCCTTGCTGGAAAGCACCTTTATGCACCGAGCACCTCGCCAGCCACCAAAAGAGGAGTGTGCCAATCCAGCACACCTAGATTGTCTTCTAGCCGGCTGGGGCCAGTCATGAGTCTGACTGGTGCTGCTGAGGTCAGGAGAGGGCGTCAGATCCCCTGGAATTGTATTTATGGATTTTTGTGAAAAACCATGTGGGTGCTGAAACCCAAACCCAGTCCTCTGCGACAGCACTCAGCACAGCACAGCCTGGGCTACAGAGCGAGTCCAGCACAGCCTGGGCTACAGAGCGAGTCCAGGACAGCCTGGGCTACAGAGCGAGTCCAGCACAGCCTGGGCTACACACAGAGAAACTGTCTCAAAACAACAACAAAACAAGAGAAAGAGCAGCCGGCAGCAGTCTTGAACCACTGAGCGTCTCTCTCGCCTCCGACTGAAATCTTGATCCTCCAGATGCCAAGATTCACAGCTGGGAGTGTGTGAGTCGTTTTTACAGGCTCATGCACCTCCACCACCTGATTTTAGTTATTACTGTGGATGGAATCAGGGGCCTCTGGAGTGCAAGACTGGCTTCTACCCACTTGATAATTTTTTGGAAAGGGGTTTGGGAGGTTTTTCTTTTGGTTTTTGGAGACAGGGTTTCTCTGTGTAGTTTTGGAGCCTGTCCTGGGACTCGCTCTGTAGCCCAGGCTGAACTTGAACTCAGATCTGCCTGCCTCTGCCTCCCGAGTGCTGGGATTAAAGGTGTGCGCCCCGACCACGCCCCCAGCCCCTCACTGGGGATTCTAGGCGGGGCTCCACCCTGACCACGCCCCCAGCCCTCACTGGGGATTCTGGGCGGGGCTCCACCCTGACCACGCCCCCAGCCCTCACGGGGGGGGGATTCTAGGCGGGGCTCCACCCTGACCACGCCCCCGGCCCTCACTGGGGATTCTAGGCGGGGCTCCACCCTGACCACGCCCCCAGCCCTCACTGGGGGATTCTGGGCGGGGCTCCACCCTGACCACGCCCCAGCCCCTCACTGGGGCTCCACCCCTAAGCCTGTACCTCTGAGAAGTTTGAAGAAGCCTCTGTTACCATTAGACTGGAGGTTCACTCAACTAGTACACCTCTGTGTGTGTGAGCCTGTATTCAACCAACCCTATCACAAAATGATCACAGAACTGTGTGAAGAAGTGCAGTCTAAAAGTAGCAGCTAGGAATTCTCATATGTGTACCTGTGTGAGGTTATGTTCACCGTGTGGGTGCAAGCAATCTTAGAAGGTCACTGCTGTGGGTGCTGGTAACTGATCCTGGGTCCTCTGCTCTCCACCGCTGAGCCATCTCACCAGGCCCGGGGAAGCAGCAGTTTTGTTTGGTCAGTTTGAAAGAAGCCCGCCTCCGAAGATGTGAGCTGCTACTGAATTAGCACGAGTGCACAGAGTATGTTGCTTGGTGAATGAGAGGTTTAATCTCCATCAATCTGTCCCCACTGAACAGCCGAGAGCTCTGGCTTTCCTTCCCACATGCAAATGTATTCCAAGCACGAAGCTAGTTCTGATTTTCACCTGGAAGTGAAATGTGGCTGCTTAAGTCAGTTTGCTGCTGGAATAGGCTATATTTGACCAAGTTTAGTCTCAAAAGGCACAGTATGAGGCCAGCCTGGTCTACTGAATGAACTCCAGGACAGCTGGGCTACTCAGGGAAACTGTCTTGGGAAAAAAAAAAAAGGGAATTTTATATGTGTCTTGTCTGCATGCATGGGGGCTGTGCACCATGTGGGTACAGGTGCCCACAGAGGTCAGAGGGGGTGTGAGATCTCCCAGAACTGGAGTTATAGTCAGTTGTGAGCTGCCATGTGGGTGCTGGGAACTGAGTCCAGGTCCTCTGAAGGAGCAGCCAGTGCTCCAACCTCTGGAGTTCGCTCTCCACTCACTCATTTCCACTATTTTTAAGGATGGATGTATTTGTGTGGTTCAGTGTGAGTATGTGCCTGTGATGTACGTGTCCGAAGAGGACAGAGGACAGAAGACAAGTCTTACTAACAGGATCTGGTGAGCCACCTCTTCAATTTTTTTATTTTTTTATTTTTTATTTTTTGTCTTTTTTGTGGAGCTGAGGACCGAACCCAGGGCCTTGCGCTTGCTAGGCAAACACTCTACCACTGAGCTAAATCCCCACCCCTCAATTTTTTTTAAATGTGCGTGTGCACACAGACCACAGTGATGCAGGGTCACTACATGGGTGCTAGGAACCAAGCTTGTCTTTTTACAAGAGCCGTAAGGGCCCTTAGCCGCTGCTTCTTCTCTAGAGATGACAGGCCTTCTCTCTGGAGCTCTGGCTGTCCTGGATCTCACTCTGTAGATCAGACTACCCTCAGACTCACAGAGCTCCGCCTGCCTCTGCCTCTGGAGGACGGGTTAAAGGTGCAGTCACTACTGCCCAGCCAAGTTCCTGAATTTTATCTGTTTATTTAAAGGCATGAGACTTTCCTGCAGTCCATGCTGATTTGGAACTCACAGCAATCCTGCTGCCTCAGCTTGGAGGTGTTGTCTGCACCACTGCACGGACTTTTCTTGAATTCTGGTTTTTGTTTGGATCACACTGTTTGGAAGGCGATGGCACACGCCTTTAACCCCAGCACTCGGGAGGCAGAGGCAGGAGGATCTCTGTGAGTTCGAGGCCAGCCTGGGCTACAGAGCTAGATCCAGGACAGCCCGGGCTACAGAATGAGTTCCAGGACAGCCCGGGCTGCACAGAGAAACCGTGTGAGTGTGTGACTGAGTGTGAGTGTGTGTGTGAGTGTGTATGTATGTGTGTGTGTTGAGAGTGTGTGTGTGTGTGTGCGTGTGTGTATGTCTGTGGTGTGTGTGTGCGTGTGTGGTGTGTGTGAGTGTGTATGTATGTGTGTGTGTTGAGAGTGTGTGTGTGTATGTGTGTGTGAGTGTGTGTGTGAGTGTGTGTGTGTGCGTGTGTATGTGTGGGTGTGGTGTGTGTGGGTGTGAGTGTGTGTGTGTGGGTGTGTGTATGTGTGGGGTGTGAGTGTGTGTGTGTGTGGGTGTGAGTGTGTGTGTATGGGGGGAGAAAGAGAGAAACCCTGGGGGGTGGGAGTGGGGAAGAAACAGAAAGACAAAGGACATGAAAATACGAAATAAAACGGGGAAAATTGGGTCTATGAGAATGTTTTCCGCTGAAATGTTTTTAAATTTTTGCTTCAAGTTTTGCTTAAATTGGACTTGAAACATTTCTGAAGACTGGAATAATCTCTTTTAAATATTTAACTTAATTTTCCTTTAAACTGTAAATTGCTGTGAAGACGCAGAGTCCCGCTGGAGAAGCAATTACTCATTGTGACAAGGTCACTGGAGTGAGTCCTTCGGGGAGGGGATGGGCGCTCGGCCCGCCGCCGGCCAGCGGCTCCGGTGACTGCAGGGGCCACGGGGGCGTGAGACGGGGGCGGCGACACACGACACAATCGCAGGCCCGCGGGTCCTGGCCCCGGCGTGGCGCTCAGGACCCCAGGCCTGGCCGTGGGGGCTGGGCTGGGCGGGGCTTTGCGTCGTGTACGGCGACTTCACCGAGGCCCCGCCCCTCCCACGCCACAAAAGCTCGAGGGCGGGCTCGTCGGCGCTCCAACCAATCCTCAGTGGAGCCAGTTCTGTCCATTTTTGTACATTGACCAGTCAGAGTCTCGTAGGGGCGGGACGCGTCGGCTTCTTCCTGTCTTGCCTCCCGCAGAGTGACGCAAACACTCGAGGGCGGGATTCTCCGAGCGCCAACTAATCACCAACGGGAGCCTTCCGTCTGTTTTTCTATATCCGCCAATCAGAGGCCGGAGGAGGCGGGACGCGGTTGGTTTTTCCGGGCGTCCGGCGTGGCCCCGCCCCGTTCCTCCACCGCCGCACGCGGTCGCGCTCACGCCTGCGTGTAGGGGCGTGGCCTGCGGTGACGACGCGTATAAATGCGGGCGTCGACGCCGGCGCCATTTTGCGAACGGCGAGCAGCGGCGGCGGTGCGGAGAGTGCAGCGGAGGTTTTGCTGGTTTCGGACCCCAGCGGCCGGATGGTGAAATCCTCCCTGCAGCGGATCCTCAACAGCCACTGCTTCGCCAGAGAGAAGGAAGGGGACAAACGCAGCGCCACGCTCCACGCCAGCCGCACCATGCCGCTCCTGAGTCAGCACAGCCGCGGCGGCTGCAGCAGCGAGAGGTGAGCGCCCTGCCCCCGCCGCGGCGAAGCGTCCGGAAGCCGCGTCCGCGCAGGCCCGGGGGCAGGCGCCGTCCGCGCAGGCCCGGAGCGGGGTCGGCCCCGGGGCGCCAGATAAGTCTCACGGCGCGAGATCCGCCCCTTTGTGGCGGCCGCCATCGCGCCGGGGGCGGGGCGGGGCGGGGCGGGGCCTGCGGCGCGGGGCTCGGGCTCGGGCTCGGGCTCGGGCTCGGGCTCGGGCTCGGGCTCGGGCTCGGAACTGGGGAGTCGCAGGCCGAGGACCAGGCGCGGCTTGGGGGAGGGTGGGCGCGTTAGTGTTGGCGTGCAGAGGGGTCAGGTTCGGGGTGCGGTCGGACCCCGAGTTTGGGGTTGCGTCTCGGATTTGCGATTCGGAGCTGATGTCGGGCGGTGCAGGGTCCGGGGTGAGGGTGGGGGCGCGCGGGTTGGCAGAGGGCCTGGGCCGGTCGGGAAGGACTTTGCAGAAGACTGGGATCTCGGGTGCTGGTGGGAGGGGCTGGGCTGGGCTGGGGGAGGGGCTTGTGTGGGTTTAGGGGTGGTGGTTCGGGGAGAGGTTGGGGCGAGACCGGGTTTAGTTTGCATTTGGTGTTTGATGGGCGCCAGTACCGTGGGTGGACGGGTGTGTGCGTGTGTGTGTGTGTGCGTGTGTAGAGAGCATCTCTCTCCTGTGGGTGGACTCGGGTATGTTCTGGGAGGACCTTGAAAGTGGTCGGGTTTTGGGGGCGTGGAGTGGGAGTTTGGGGTGGCAGGGAGTGATGGCTGGGTCGTGGGAGCGGGTGGAAGAGCCTGGTTCTGGGCGCCGTGTGGACTGGGTCCACTTGGCGGTTGAAGTGTGTGCAGTGACTTGGGTAGTCGGAGGAGGGTCTCACCTGAAGGGTACAGGATGGGGACTGGTTTGAGAAGGGCAGGTGGTGGTGGGCGGGCTTTGGGGTGACTGAGGACTCTGATATGGGCTGTGCTGGGTCCTGTTGGGTGACAGTGGGAAGGGGAGGGGACTTGGTTCTCTGTGACTCCAAAGCTTGGGTGAGGCGTTGGGTGAAGTAGAGGTGAGGGTAGCAACTGGGAGTTGCTGTGGAGGCTGAGGAGGAGGAGGGTGGGACTTGAAGAGGGGCTGGGTCTGAGCTTCAGAGAGGAGCCAGGTGGCCTGGCATGGGAGGTTGCCTTGGCAGCGTGGGGGGCAGGATGGCCCAGCTCCCTGCTGTGGACCACAGTGGGGAGATGAGGAAGCCTGTGGGCCTGATGGGGCCCTACTTTACTCCAGAAGGGGCAGAGCCACAGAGGTGAGGGCAGTGAGGTAGGACCACTGTCGTCCGCGGCTTTGGAGTGGACAGTCTCGGGGAGCCCAGCCACTTACTGACACTGGGCACTGTCTTCTGCAGTTCTAGGGTCACCCTCCATTGCTGTAGTAACCTGGGTCCGGGGCCTCGGTGGTGCTCCTGATGTCCCTCACCCACCCCTGAAGATCCCAGGTGGGCGAGGGAACAGTCAGCGGGATCACAGTCTTTCAGCTAGCGTCCTCTACTCCGTAAGTACCTGTGGGGCGTGCTTCCCGGTGCCTGCCACTGCACAGTAAGCTGGCCGTCCTGACAGCCCTGCTCCCCCAGGACGAGCGGCTGAATGTGACAGAGGAGCCAACGTCTAACGACAAGACCAGGGTCCTGAGCATCCAGTCCACGCTCACGGAGGCCAAGCAGGTCACCTGGAGGGCGGTGTGGAACGGTGGTGGCCTCTACATCGAGCTCCCGGCTGGGCCTCTGCCTGAGGGCAGCAAGGACAGGTGGGCCACTTTCCTGTGGGGTTATAGGGGATCTGGGGTCTGGTGGCTAATGGCCACATGCTCTCCTCAGTTTCGCAGCTCTCCTGGAGTTCGCGGAGGAGCAGCTCCGGGCCGACCACGTTTTCATCTGCTTCCCCAAGAACCGTGAGGACAGAGGTGGGTGTTGCTGTGGGCCCCCCAGGGAGGGAAGGTCTGGCATCTCAGGCTCTGACCCTGTGTCCCCCACAGCCGCCCTACTCCGAACCTTCAGCTTTCTTGGCTTTGAGATTGTGAGACCCGGGCATCCCCTCGTCCCCAAGAGACCCGATGCTTGCTTCATGGTCTACACGCTGGAGAGAGAGGACCCGGGCGAGGAGGACTAGGTGCCAGCCCTGCCCAGTGTCCCTGTGCCCTCTCCCGGGTTTCTCCACATGTCGTGATTGTGCAGAATAAACGCTCACTCCATTAGCGGGTGCTTCTTTGAGCTGAATGCTGTGTTTGTCATACTCAAGTGTTGGCTTTAATTCTAAATAAAGGTTTCTATTTTACTTTTTTTATTGCTGTTTAAGGTGGTCAGGTGACCTGTGCTAGAGCAGCCTCCTTTGAAGCCTGGCAGAGATAAATAGTGTCACCTCCCTGGCTCAAACCCAATAAAGTGATCTTGCTCACCCGTCCTGTGTTGTGTCCTGCCTCTGGGGCTGGGTTGGGCTCCTGTCAGCTCTGGCTCAGAACTAGGGAGTGTTCTGGGATTTTGCAGCCCTGGCCTCCAGGCACTGCTGAACCACTGCATAAATGTGGGGTGGGGCTGGGGTGCCCAGGACAGTTGTGAAGCTGTGGAATCTGACAGCTCCCCAGGCAACTGGCTAAAGGTGGCCGTGATGTACTTTCACAGGGATGAAGTGTCACCTGCTGGCCAGGGATGGGTGTGGGAGACGGCGGGCAGGAGCTGGGTGTTGAGCTGGCCAGGGTGTAGACATGGCTACTTGTGCCACTGGAGCGGCCTCAGGTTGGAGTGGGGTTGTAGGTAGGACATAGGGTTCAGTTACAGCATTAGTGTTTGTGGTGGGCTCAAGGACCTAGCGAGGTTGAGTGTGAGTGGTATGTGAGCAGGAAAGGGCCCCTGACCACCTCATGCTGTGGTGTGTCTGGGAGACTAGTGGACGGCACTAAGGGGTGAATGTGTCCAAGAAGGGGCCCGAGTTGAGAGTGTCATTTTAGGCCACTGCGAGCTGACTCTGTACAGGCCTGCTCTCGTGGAGCCCAGCCTTGGGGGCGGGCAGTGGGTAGACAGGAGAACTTGCCCTTAGGTGGGGTCTGTGTCGAGGGTTTGTGTGTGTCTGGGGTGGGGGAGATAAAGGTTAGGCCTTGGCAGTGGCTAGGCTGTCCCAAGTTCCAGGCATCAGCCATCTTTGGAGTATCTTCCTCTCCTGGCACATGGGGTGCTGTGGGTTACACATGCCGTCCAGTCCCATAAATAGCTGCCTACCCTCAAGGAGACTGGTCCCTTGGCTGGCAGCAGCTCCTTTGTGCTATTTTTCAGGTATTTCACAGCCCAGGCCAGCCTTGAGCTCCCTGTAGCCAAGGATGTCCTAGAACTCATGAGCTTTCTGCTCGTGAGTGCTGGCACGACTGGCTTGTGTCACTACCCCAGGTGGTCTTGTTTTTTGACCTAGTAGCGACATGGTTTGCTTGGGGACCCACCCTCAGGGATCTTGGGGTCACATGATCCCACTGAGCCACCTAGAGCAGCAGTCTTTTGAGCTTTCGGGGTCTCGGGATCTCAGCCGTGAGCCAGGATTCAGATGGTGGGGTGAGTTGTGTCACCTGATGAGGACCTGACAGCCCAGGCAGGCCTTTTGGGACAGCTCGAGGCTCCCCGTCTGCCTGTGGCCAGCTCTCCCCGACCGTGGCCTCCTAAGTGGCCTCCCTAGGAGACCGTAACAAGGCCATACCTGTTATCCTAGTCACCAGAGGGCTGGGATGGGAAGATTTGTGCTACAAGCTGGTCTGGTCTACACAGCAGACTAGAAAAAAGGCTGCTAAGGATAGTCTCTAGCATTAGTGCCACGGGAGCCTGACAACCCCTTTCTATCTGGGAACACTTGGGAGGGAGAGACAATCACTCCCTACCACGTGTTCATGGTGTCACGCTCCCAAAAAGGTGTACTCACAGATGTGTCCAGTAGCAGTGCAAGGGTTAACAGCATGCGAAGCCAAGAGATGTTAGCCAGACAGCCGGTCTCCCCTGCAAGGCAGAGGCCCTGGCACCTGCCCCCCCCCCCCCCTTTTCTCTTGAGACAGCATCTCAGTGTAACTGGCTGGCCACAAAGATCCTCTTGCCTCTGCCTCTCAAGTACAGGGGTTAAAGGTGAATGCCACCATGCCTGGCAACTTTTATTGAGTTTTGTATGCAAGTATATGTGTGCCATGTATGTGGGGTTGCCTGAGGGGACCACAGGCATCAGGTCCCCCCTGGAGTTGGAGTCACAGGCCATTGTAGACCAGCCAACATGGGTGCTGGGCCAAACTCAGACCCGCAAAGCTGTGCATGCTCTTAACCACTGAGCTGTCTCTCCAGCCTGTGTCTCCTCCTGCTGAGGATGGACCCAGGGTTTCACATGCTAGGCAACTACTTGCTACTGACCACACTCTCAGCCCCCTACTGGGGGATTCTAAGCAGGGCATCTGTCCCTGAGCCAGGCCTATCTCACAATATACAAGTTGGTCTTGAAGTAATCTTGCCTCAGTCTCTAAGTAGCTGGAATAACAGCTTGGGAACATGTTTTCTTGTTTGGACCATAAATTCCCTATGTGGGGCCTCTGGGTTGTGCTTCTTCCTGGGCCCGGGTAGCTGCCACCCACTGTGGGTGGCTGGAGTTGCTCTTGCTGTTATGGGGATCTGGGGGCACCTGTAGGCAGAGCATGTGCACAGCTAGTGTGCCTTTTGAGGAGACTGATGAGGTTCTTGCCTCCAAGGACCCCCTGAGATGGAGGTGACCCTGGACTCTAGTCCTGTGACCCCTGTGATGGTGCTCTGTGGTCGCCATGGGCTGCTTTCCTTCCCTGGACTGACTTCTCCCCAGGAAACTGTCAATCATCTTTCAGGACACTAGGAAGCACCCGCTCCAGGTCTGGGACACGGGTAATGTCCAGCCCAGAGGACTTCGGGAGGAAACAGAGCCGCTGTACACACAGGGCCTAGTCCCAAAGAACTCAGCCCCAAAGCTAGGGCCCTGCAGTAGCTCACCTAGGTCCCCTTGACAAGGGAAAGTGTCAGGCCCAGGATGGGGCAGGGGCCTTCCCAGGGCCACCCCTCACCTCTGGCATCCTCGAGGATGGGATGTTGTGAAGACAGAAGCCAGGAATTGAGACCCTGAAGTGAGTTAGCCCTGGGGCAGGGGTAAGGGAGGTGCAAAGATGGTCATCCAGCAAGAAGGAGGAGAGGTAGGAGAATCCCGAGTTCAAAAAATAAAGAATAAAGCCCGGTGATGGCGGCGCACGCCTTTAATCCCGGCACTCGGGAGGCAGAGGCAGGCAGATCTCTGAGTTCCAGGACAGCCTGGTCTACAGAGTGAGATCCAGGACAGCCAGGGCTGCACAGGGAAACCCTATTTCTAAAAACAATAAATTATAAAAAGAATAAATTATAAAAAGACAGCCGAGTGTCTCAGAGCCGAGAGCTGTGGGGAGGGAGAAGTGCAGGTGAGGCGGCAACCCTGGGGCCTTCCCTTTCCTGAGGCTCACGTTCTCCTGGGGACCACCTAGGAAGTTCCTGGTGCCTCTGCCCAACTACAGAGCTTGTGGGCTGTCTGCCAGAGAGCTCTCCCAGCCCTGTTCTGCTCTGCTGTGTGGCCACAGGAAGATGGCTGTCCTCTGTGTACGGAAAGGGTCTTTCCCATACCCTGTCTCCCACATTCTACCACCTACACTTTTCCACTCCTTCCCAATTTATATTCATTTTTATTTTGAACTGTCTCCCTTGTAGCCCACCTGCCCTTGAGCTCCGGAAGTTTCCGCTGAGATGACAGACATGTCCCACAGCTGTCTTCGGAAGTTTCTGGCCTGCCCACCAGTTCCCGAATATCCAGCGGCCGCTTCCCAGATAATTGACTCAGACTTAGTATTACTTGTAAATGCTCGGCCAGTAGCTCAGGCTTATTCCTGACTAACTCTTACACTGAAATTAATCCTCATTTCTATGTATGTTTAGCCACGTGGTTTGCTATCTTTTCTCAGTAAGACATTCTCGTCCTGTTTCCTCTGTGTCTGGCTGGCAACTCTCTGCCCTTCCTCTTCCCAGAATTCTCCTAGTCTGGTCGCCAGGCCTACACTTCCTGCCAGTCAGCATTTTATTAAACCAATGCGAGTGACTAATGTTTACAGTGTGCAAGAGCATCATCCCACAGCACAGAGCTGCTGCTGACACCATTTGTCTGAGGTGAGAATGTGAACCCCAGCCTCAGCCTTAGGTCTCGACAGTTCAGCCTCCAGTTTGTTATGTTCCTAGGGCTGACCTTCAACTCCTGATCCACCACCCCAGTGCTGCGGAGCGCACTGCAGGGGTCTCTGCCAACTCCAGCTTCTCTCCCAGGTCATCCTTGCAGCCAGAGCCACCTAGCTGCCCAACCTTGAGGGAGGGACCCGGCCACACTGTCTCCCACCCCCACATGGGAATAATAATAAAAACCTGACTTTTGTATCAAATCATTTTGTTTTATTGGGTTTCAGTCAAACACAGCGGGGTGAAGATAGAGAGTGGGAATGGGGAACCCCAGTGTAACGTACTGACATTTTGTGACCCCTAACCCTGCCGGAAGTGCACCCCTCCTTGTCTTTTAATGACTCTAAAGGCACTTGGATTTTGTTGGTTGTTGTTTTGAGGGCCCTCAGGGTTGCCATGGCAACGGGCTAAGAGGCTACTCCAGGACTAAAGGGGTCAGTCCTGTCCGGCTCGGGGATGGAGTCTAGAAATGCCGCTCCACGCAGTCACTGGTGTCCTGTTGACCAGTTTGTGTGTGATGCAAAGGTTGGGAAAGGCAGGACCAACCGGTCCCTCCCCATGTTCCCAGCCAAGCTCAGACCAGCCACGCTTGGTCTGAGTCTTTGATTGCATGGACTTGCCTTTCTCTCTGGACACAGTCAGGAGGGCCCTGCGAGGCCTGGCCTCAGCACACAGGGCAAAGGCTGCCCGCTCAGTCTGAAACGGAAGACATCGAGGTGCCCAGTGGACCACAGCTGGCACAGCTGGGCAGGAGAGCTGCAGTCTGTCTTACCCCAGGCCCCCCTCAACAGTGCTCTAACTGCAGGGGCAGAGGTGGACACCGGGAGTGGCCTGGTTGGGATAGACATCTGCTGAGCGGCAAAGGGGATATGGCTGGCCTGTCTAGAGGTACTCCTGGGACCCAGGGCAGCCACGCCTCCTGCAAGCAGTCCAGGACAGCTAGGCAAGGCGGAGGTACCTGTAGGGGAGGTGGGGACATGGCTTCTACTGGCAGGTGGAAGTTCCTGGTGGGGGGGAGGGCTCCCTCAGTGACTCCCAGCCACTCAGCAGGGCCTGGGGCAGCCCTGGGTTGGCTGTTGGCCAAGAAGTGGTGAAGAGGAGCTGGACCAGGGCACAGCCTGTCCTCCGAGGGCCCCTGCAGCCCTGGGCCTTGTGTGTGCCCGGCTGCGTCAAAGTGAGCCCAAGAGGCACCTACTGCAAGCACTGCGCCTGTCCGGTGTCCCCAGGGGCCTCCCACCACAGGCGTCTGGGGGACCTGACTGCTGAGGCCTTGCCTGCCTGCACCTGCCTAGGGAACCTTGGACCCTGAGTGTCCCCAGCCACTTGGGGTCCCAGCCCAGCAGCCACAGCAGAGGGCGGAAAAGACAGGTTGAAACCGTTAGAAAACACTTGAGGAACTGCAAAAGGTATGATCTGCTCAAAACGGTCCCGTGGATGTCTGCAAAAACGAGGACGTTCTGCCTCCATGCTTGCCCCTGGAAAAACTATGCATAGGTGGAGATCATCTGGGACTAGATGGGGCTGAGGGCTTCCCCCACCAGCCCACCGTGGGGGCGGCTCAGATCATCTTCATGTTGAACTTGCGCGCGCCGCCCTGGCCGGCCGCGGCCGTCGGACCGTCCACCTTGCGGAAGGAATATTCCACGGAGAAGTTATTCTTGTGCTGCCCTCGGCCGCGGCTCCACACGAAGAGCAGCAGGAAGCAGAAGAGGACCACGCCCAGGAAGGTGATGCACCCCATGGCGGTGGACACCAGGATGGTGGTGAGGTCCAGCGGGAACCGGACGCCCACCTGCGTCTCGTTGTGCCCCTCGCCCTGGGTCCGGTTGGCGGCCGGCTGCACGGTCAAGGTGGCGAAATACGTGTCGTTCCCTCCGGCGTTGCTGGCCACGCACGTGTAGGTGCCGCTGTCCTGGGGCCGCGCGTCCGCCACGGCCAGCGTGCCCCCGGGCAGCACGCGTGCCCGGCCCCGGCTGGCAGCCGTCACCGTGTGGTGCTGGGGCGTCACCCAGACCACCGTGGGCGCCGGCTCGCCCTCGGCCCGGCACAGGAAGCGCACGGCGTCCCCCTCGGCGGCGGTCACGTGCTGCAGCCGCCTCTCCCGGATCTTGGGCTTGCGACACACGAAGTACTCGAAGAGCACGGAGTCGGGGAGGTTGTGCAGGGCGTCGCCGCGCACCTCGGCGGGGGTGGCGCAGGCCGGGAGCCTGCCGTCGAAGTTCAGGGTCTTCCGCCTCTGCACGATCCACAGCAGGCGGCAGTCGCAGGCCAGCGGGTTGCCGTCCACGCGCAGCGTCTCCAGCGTGTTCACCGAGTGGAACGTGTTCTCCTCCAGCGTGGACAGCAGGTTGTCCGAGAGGTTGAGCAGGCGGATCTGCCGCAGCCCCACGAAGGCCTGCGGCTCGATGACAGCCAGCAGGGCGCCGGCCAGGTGCAGCTCGCGCAGGCGCACCAGGTCCCGGAAGGAGCCCCGCGGCACGGTGCTGATGGGGTTGTGCGACAGGTTGAGGCACGTGAGGTGGGCCTGCTGTCGCAGCGCGGCGGCCGGCACGGCCGTGATGTTGGTGTGCGTGATGGACAGCGAGGTGAGGTTCAGCCCGCGCAGGCTGCCCGGGGCCACCTCCTCCAGCAGCGGCCAGTTGTCGATCTCCAGGTGCGACAGGCCCGGGAGCTTCTGGAAGTTCTGGTCCTCCAGCGCCGCGATGGCCAGGTGGCGCAGGCGCAGAGCGCCCAGGCCCCGCAGGTGGCCCAGCGACTCCGGGGACAGCGAGGTGAGGTTGCAGCGCTCCAGGGTGAGCTCGGCCAGCCCCAGCAGCCCCGCGAAGGCCCTGCGGGAGATGAACACCAGGTCGTTGTCGCCCACCTCCAGCCGCCGTAGGCTGCGCAGGTCCTGGAAGCTGAAATCCAGCAGGATGACCAGCTTGTTCTCGCTCAGGTCCAGCAGCGTGAGGCTGTCCAGGTGCGTGAAGACGCCGGGCGGGATGAGCTTCAGCTGGTTGCCACGGAGACGCAGGATGCGCAGGCGGGGCAGGTTGGCGAAGGCCCCGGGCTCCACGTGGGCGATCACGTTGTGGTTGAGGTCCAGCTCTTCTAGGGTGGGCAGCGAGGCCAGGTCCCCGGGGTTCAGGCAGCGGATGCGGTTGCGGTTGAGCTCCAGGAGGCGCGTCTCGGCCGGGATGCCGTCGGGGATGGCGGTCAGCCGGCGGCGTCCGCAGGCCACGGTCCGGGTGGACGCGGAGCACTCGCAGCGCGCGGGGCAGCCCGCGGCCAAGGGAGGGGCGGTGGGCAGCAGCAGCAGGTGCAGGCCCAGCATAGGCAGCCAGCAGGTCATGGTGCAGGGTCTGGGCCTAGGGCCGCGCCAGCATCGTCCAGGACACCTGGAATGGGAGAGGGGAGCCTGACATCATTCTCCACGGCACTTGGGCACTTCTAATCCCAGCCAGACACACCCAGACACGCTGACCCACGACTGCACACTCGGGAAGTCTCCCCACGCACACCCACGGTGGCCCGGGGACAGACGGCAGAAGCAGCACGGCAGTCCACAAAGGGAGGCTCTGACACAACGCCTGCAGGGCCGCCGTTGAGGACGCTGTGCGCAGTGAAGACCAGCTCCCAAAAAGCCCACTCAGCAGGACCCGGTGCACCACTCAGAACAAGTGGATGAGGTTAAAAACAAGCTCTCTCGTAGCCCAGGCTGGCCTCAAGCTCACTATGTAGCCGAGGCTAACCTTGAAGATAGAGGCACAGCTGAGTGAGTGATACCTGAGCCTCAGACAGACAGGAAGGACCCTGCCCAGGGCCTCGGAGGGACCGAGTATGCCAGGCCTGGTGGACACCCTGGAGCTGTGACAGAGGCATCTCCCTCCAAGGACACCCAGTTGGTGACTTATGGTGACCCCGTGGCTGTGGGATGCTCTGGAGTCCAGTGCTCTAGGGTGGCCCTGACTCCAGGTGTGGACGGAGGGCCAGAGAGGGCAGGATGCGGAGACTGCCCGCAGGGCCTGCCTGGCTAGGCTGGACCGGCTTTCCCCAGACAGCCGGACTACAGCCCAGACCGAGGGGTCCGGGTCGGGAGGGACAGCTGGCCTGGGCTGCCTGGCCTCTTTTGCAGCATGGTTTCCCATCTGCCAGGCAGCTGTTTATAGCATGTCCGCAGCTGAAGGCCCCAGGCAAGACCTGCGCTGCCGGCCTGTTCTCAGTGTTCACAGACTGAGTATGCCGGCTTGTGAGAACAGAGACTGGAGGGCACAGGTGCCAGGGAGAGCCCCCGCCCAGAATCCCCAGTGAGGGGGACTGGGGGCGTGGTCAGGGTAGAGCCCCGCTTGGAATCCTGCCTTCTCTCTGGGGTGTATGTTCACACGTGTGTGCACACACGTAGGATGTAGTTTTGAGACTGACTCTCAGTGGGACCGGAAGTCTGCTCACTGGGCTGGGCTGTCCAGCCATGAGCCCCAAGGATCCTCCTAGTGATCCCTCATTGTCAGCTGAGAGGCAGAAGTGTGCCCTCGTGGCAGCTTCCTACGTGGGTGGTGGGGATTTGAACTCGGATCTTCTGGCTCCTGTGACAAGCACTTCATGACTGAGCCATCCCCATCACCTCTGCTCACAGCTTCTGCAAGCCACAGAAGTGCTCACGCCTTGAACCCCTCACAGGTGTGTGGGTGGTCTTTGCTCCGGCCTCCCAGGTAGCTAGGCTCGGAAAAGAACCTAGTTCTGAAAGACAGAGCCACAGGCCGGCAGCAATGGGGTCTCTGGTCCCCGCCCCGGACCACAGCCTCCCTGTGCGGTCCCTGGTGGCCGCTGCACCCCCTCTGACCCGGGCTTGTCACAGCTCAGCCACCAGCTCCCTCGGGGCCCTGGCAAGTGTTCTCTCTATAATTACTCCACCAGGCGGGGACAGCGGGCTCTTGAGCCAGCCCAGCAGGGCCACTCAGAGGGTGACCTAGTTTTTCAACTCTAACCTCTCCTGGCAGGCCTGGCCTGTCATCTCCTCTGCGGGTGTGTTAGCCGCTGAGGTGGGGGGACCGGGAGGGACGCTCTCTGGAGCCCCTGTCAGCCCTCCTCCTGGGCCTGAAGGAGCTTACTTGCCCTCTGGGCGTTAGCTGGGGTAGGGGAGTGGAATCCCAGGTTCCTGACTCCCCCGCCCCAGGCAAGGGTACACCCTCTCTGCGCCTCTGAAGCCCTGAGCACACTGTAGGGCGGAAGGCTCCGGATCCCTGGCCCCTGATGACAGCGGGGGAATTGGAATTCCTGGGTGGCCCTGCCACTGGGTCCCGGGCCTCTGGGCCTCAGGTCCCTGATGTTGAGGAAGGCAGGGAGAGGGGGTCTGGGGCACTGGGAAGTGGGGCTGTGGGGTGCAGGGAGGATGTGGCTGGACGGGCTGGTTTCTGTCCCCTCTTCCCCTCTGAGGGTTCACTGGCCCTCTAGGGCGGGTGAGCAGGGCTCCAGCAGGCCTTGCCCTTCTCCCCTGTTCCCCTTCCTCACTCAGGCGTTAGATTCTGTTCCTAAAGCTAGCCACCGCCATCTATTCCCTTATTTGGCCTCTTCCTCCTCCTGAGAATGACTAGAAGGTCCAGCAACCAGAAGTCCCCCCCTCCCCAATTAACATGCTGATCAATACAGACCACTCATCCTAAGGCTGAGTTTCCCCTTGTGCCTCTATAAAATGCCGTTTTCCTATCCAGAGGCGGTCCTCTGTCCTCCAGGACAAATACCCTTTCCCTGTCCCTTGTCCCTTCTCCTTCTCCCTCATCCTCCGTCTCCTGTGTCTCCATCTCTGCCTTCTGTCCCTCTGGGGCAAATAAATCTCCTTTGTGCTGAGAACGTGGTCTGTGTGTGGCCTTCCCTCTAGGTCCTGGGCCCGCCTGGAGTGTCTCGCTCTCTGGCGTTTGTGTATCCTGCTGTGGGTTCTGAGACACTATAGCCCCAGCAGACCTCACACTGTCAGCAATCCTCGGCCTCAGTCCCCCAGGGGCTGACGAGTGTGAGTAGGGCCCGCTAAAGAACTAGAGGTTCTTTTCCGAGCCTAGCTACCTGGGAGGCCGGAGCAAAGACCACCCACACACCTGTGAGGGGTTCAAGGCGTGAGCACTTCTGTGGCTTGCAGCTGTGAGCAGAGGTGATGGGGATGGCTCAGTCATGAAGTGCTTGTCACAGGAGCCAGAAGATCCGAGTTCAAATCCCCACCACCCACGTAGGAAGCTGCCACGAGGGCACACTCTTGTCCTGTGTGCACCACCCCGGGGCCCCCAGTCCCGCTCCAGGGACAGAGGCCCGGCTCCTCACATCCCAGTCTCACACCTGGTGATTCAGCTGTCCTGACCCCACTGTCTGACACAGGCAGGAAAGGGGGTGCCTTGCTCAGCCCCCACAGACACCCCACCAGGTGCTGGCAGCGCTGTCAAAAACTAAGAATGAAAAGATACCCCAAACCTACTGCGATATCACAGACCTGTTCTCCCAGAAGCTGAGGCAGGAGAATTGGGAATTTCAGGACAACCTGTAACTTAGTGAGACTCCTACTCTCAAAATAAAAAAGGGGAAAGTGGCTGGAGAGATAGTCCAGTGGTTAGAGTTCCGAATGCTCTGCAGGGTTCAGGTTCCAGCATCCATGTCGGGACTCACAACCCCTGTAACTCCGTTTCCAGGGGGCCCAGCGCCCTCTTCTGGTTTCCTGGGACACTGCACACATGTGGTGCAGTCAAACATTCTGGCAACATACGGTACATATAAAATAAATAAATAAATCTGGGGGGGAAATTAGCCAAGCATGGCGGTACATTCCCTTAACCCCAGCACTCAGGAGACAGAGGCAGAAAGATCTCTGTGAGTTCAAGGCCAGCCTGGTCTACAGAGTGAGATCCAGGACAGTAAGGGCTGCACAGAGAAACCCTGTCTCCAAAAACCAAAATAAATAGATAGATAGATAGACAGATAAACAAATAAATAAATTTAATTATAAAATGTAAAACAGGGCTGGAGTGTGGCTCAGGGGTAGAACCCCACCTAGACTCTCCAGTGAGTGGGCTGGGGGCGTGGTCAGGGTGGAGCCCCGCCTAGAATCCCCAGTGAGGGGCTGGGGGGCGTGGTCAGGGTGGGGCGCTGGTCTAGCCTGTGAGAGATCTGGGTTCCATTCCTAACATTGCAAAAATAAAGGATAAGCAAAGGGACAGTTTTGTCCCCAAAGGTCCCTGCAAGGCTCTGCTCCAGACAACAGGGACAGCTGCCTTGTGGACCAGAGTCTGGAGCCTTCTGGCCTCTGTCACCCCGCCCCACGGTGGAACCTTGGGGCCGGGCTGCCTGGGCCGGCCCATGCAGCCACCATTGAGATGGCCTTCGCTGGGCCTAGGGGTCTGACAAGCCCGGTGCGGCCCTGTGGAGGGGACAGCCCGGCCTAAGGCTTCAAGGACACGACTCATTAATATGCATGAGAAGCCACCGCAGCGGCTTGGCAGGACCTGGGAGCCTGGGCCTGCTGCGCGGGGTCGGCCTGCCCAGTCACTGTCCTTCCAACGCTTGGCGCGTGTCACCCCTGAACTGGAGCCCCACGGTTTCCAGCGGACCCCCAGGGCCTAACTCAAGCCTCGGTCACCCCAAAGGCACCCCGGCTCCAGCCCCCGGGTGTCTCTGGGCATCTCCTACCATCGAGTCCCACACTGGGTGGCTGATGGCGCCTGTCCCGGCGATCACTGAGGGTGAGCGGACGGAGAAGATTTGAACACATAAATCAGCCGAAGGTTTGGAAAACCTTCCGGAAGGAAGTGAATCTGAGGCCAGGGAAGGGCAGCACCTGGAGGGGGTCACCCCTGTCCTGTGCCCAGGAGGACTGGGGAGCACCAGGCACTCAGTGCCTGGCCAATAGGGAGCCACGGAGGAATACAGAGCAAGAGAATCAACGGCATGGTCAGAACTCCGCTTGGCGGCCTGAGCCCATCCCCGGACCCACACGGTCCTCTGCCTGCCACACGTGTGTTCACACACGCACACACAGGGTCCCGACACCCAGGGCCAGGGGTCTGCAACCACGTCCCTGTGGTTCAAGAGAGACGTTCATCTCTCTTCAGCCTCAGTTTCCCATTTTGCTGAAGCCAAACAGGGCCCCTGGGCTGAGGTGTGAAGGAGATCTCAGCCTAGCAGCTCCTCCACACACTGGCCTGCTTCTAGAAGTTTCGACCAGGTGCTGCCTGATCAGGAGTGGATCTCCAACTCACTCACTCATTCAAGGAGCACTTAGTGGATGCCTACTGTGTGCCTGGCGCTGTTCTCGGTCTTTATGGAAATGGGGCCATCGTGGGCCCTGGGGACTGGTCACCTCCGGTGTGCCCAGGCGGAGAACCATCCTGGGTCACTGTGGCCCAGTCACCTCGAGCTTGTCAGAGGGAGACGGGCAGAAAGAAGTGAAGATTCCGTGACATGGGTTCTCAGAGGGAGGACGGCGCCAGGAGCCGAGGGATGCAGGCCTCCAGACACTGAGACCGGGGACCGTGCTCTCTGGGCCCGCCTGCCCTGCCTGGGTCTGAGGGGGCGTGCGTCCCTGTGGCAGGGGGTGGCTTCTTCCAGCAGCCTGGGGGACTCTTACCCAGGGCCACCATGCTTTGGAGGAGGGAGTGGTATGTGGGTTCCTGGCAGCCCGGCAGTTTCCTGTTGCTGGGGGACGCAGGTGCTGCCAGCCCTGGCCTCTGCCGCAGCCAGGCTGTGGGGACCTGCTCCGGCCCCAGGCTGTGGGGACCTGCTCCGGCCAGCCCCTCACTCTCTCTGACTACAGATTCTGGGGGGGGGGGTATTTGACAGAGAAGTGTTCAGTCCACAGGGAGGCAGAGTGTGCTGGGGTCCCAGGTCCCTTGTCCCCTCTTAGGCCACAAAACACTGAGGCCCGCTGGGGAAGCTCTGAGGTGGCTCCTGCCTGTCACCCCTGGGTCCCCCCACCACAATAACAGTATAGCTATGAAGTGGGCAGGGACAGGCCTGGCACACTCCCACGAGCACCCTCCTCTCCGAGGGCACTTTTGGGGACGCTCTCCCAGCCCCCCACCTCCAGGGCTGGTTCACTCTTCCGTCCTAGATCTAGGTTCTCCTGGGGCTTTCAATCCACGACAATTCATTAAAGCCCTAATTAACCTCCCATCTGCCGTGGGTCCCTGTCCACCGTCTCGGGGGTGGGGGCCTCCTGACCCAGTTTCTCTAGTAGCTTGTGCCTGAGGGGAGCAGTGGGCTCCCCAACACCCACAGCGGCAGGACGGGGAGGAAGGTTCTAGATTTGGGGACACTAGCCCCTAGCAGAAATGTCAGCATCCGGGGGAGGGGGCACGGAGCCTGGGGGTCGGAGTGCACCCCAGCTCACTCACCTCAGCCAGCTCCGTTTCTGCCAACTCCTCAGGGTTCTCAAGGCTCAAGATTGACAGACAGGGGAGGTAGTGGGCGGCTCACCCCGGCTGCCCACCCCCACCACGAAGGTTGCTGGGAAGTTCTGCTAAAAGGCTTCCTACCTGGTGAGTCGCTAGTGACTCAGGATGCCCAGGAGTGACAGCCCTGTGGGTAGAGGAACAAACCCTCGGCTCTGGGACCTTGTGTGCTCCCACCCTTCCAGGCGCGATCACAGCATGGCTGCATCTGGGGGTGGATGGCAGCCGCCGCCCCCACTCTACAGATGGAAACACTGAGGCCCGCCATGCATGCATGCTGCATGGGTGGGAGCGGAGGGCATCCCACCACGACGCTCGGCGCTCGATCCTGGGGGGAAGTGGTGGTCCCGACGGGGTGTCAGTTGTAGGAAGGAACCAGGGACGGAAGAGCAGTCAGGAGGCTGAGGGGACCGCCCCTGGGCACCCCCATCCTGGGCGCCTACTTTCTCTTTCCCTACCTCACTCGGTGTCCGTGGAGCAGATCGGAGGGGACGGGCCCTCAGGACCCCGAGGGGTGCTGCTCCCAGCTGAACCCCTCTCCCCCTCCACCCCAACACCCTTCTTACATCTTGGTAGCCCGATGCCTCCTCCGGGGAGCCTTCTTGGGTCACCTCGGCCTGACAGATCTGTTCTTGCTAAAAGTCCTCACCAGGTTCCAGGTCCCAACAGTCCCTCCCCACCACCAAAGCCGGGCACCCGGTGTCCGCAGGAAAGGAGGGGTGTCTCAGGCCTGGCCTGGGTTCTAGGTCCCCCCACCCCGCGAGAAGCTGCCCGGCACCGATACCGGTCCCCAAATGCATCAGACCCCCAAGTTGAGTCCCCCCGCCGGGAGGAGGGACACCTGTGTCTTAGGGACTCCGGCGTTGGGAGCTGGGCCGGGAACCGCACCCTTGTCCAACCGGAACCCAAGCTCTGTGTCTCCCAACTTGTTGAATGGGGCCCAGTGGCCTCCCTGGCCAGGCCCCAGGACCCAGGGGACACCGGGCCTGGCCTCTGGGATGGCATGGACAGACGCCCCCACCACCGGGCCCGCTACCGGGACACAGGCCTGCGGAGTGTGTGTGCAGGGTCTGCCTAGCATCCCAGGCGCTCCCTACGGGGACGGGACCCCGAATATGCGCGAGTCCTCGCGTGCGGACCACCACCACCCCCAATTCATCTCGCGCGCACCGCCCCACACCGGCTGGCGGGGGATCGCAGGGCGCCAAGCCGCGGCTCCATCCCGGGTGTCCCCCTGCCGCAGTGCGCATCCCCATTCCGCCGTTCCCCGGGGTGCTCCCGGAGCTGAACCCCTCAATCCCCTCGACTCTGCATTCCCGGAGGCGGAGAGAACCCTGAAGTTTCCCGGGGGCGCAGAGGGGCTGGAGAGGAGCGCGCGAGGGGGGTCGGGGGGGTCCCCGGACTGCAGCGGCGCCACTCACCTGGGCGGCTCCGCCTCGGACAGGGCGCGGGGGCCGCTCGGAGCCGCCACGAGCCGCCGCCGCCGCCGCCACCGCCTCCCGGGCTCCGCCGTGCGCGTCCCCGCCGCGCATCCCCGTGCGCATGGCCAGGGAGCGCGCGGGCTGCGAGGGGCGCGCGCGACACGTGTTGGAGCAGGTCGGGGGCAGATGGGGACTCAGCCCCCAGGCACCCCGAGTGCCTGGCACCTCCGGGTCCTAGGGGCTCCCCAGATACGGCAGGCTGCCCCGTTGGAACCTTCTGGAAACCGCCAACCCCTCCACTGCCCCCTCCCTCCCAGGCCAGGCCTCCACCATCTGCACTGCACCGCACACCTGCCTGGTTTGCCAAGTGCCATCCCTGAGTGGCCTGGCTCCTCGGCGAGTCCCTGAGCCTGCTGTGCCTCCCCGCTGGGCCCTGCCCGCCCTCCGCCCTCCGCCGCCCGGACTCCGCCCCCGCACCGTGCCTGCTCGCTGTGCCTCTCTGCACACACAGCCTGGTGGAGGTAGATGGGCGCATCCACTACACAGGGGAAACACGAAGAGAACCCCGAGAGAAGAGGGGGAGCCAGAGAGCTGGTTCCGAGGTGACAGCACCGGCTGCCTTCTCAGAGGACCAGGGTTCGGTTCCCAGCACCCACAGGGAAGCTCACAACCGGCTGTAACTCCAGCTCCAGGGACCCGACGCCCCTTCTGGTTGGCGGGTTCCCATGTGCACACACACAGAGTTAAAAAATAAGATAAATCTTTCAAAACGGAGGTGAGTGTGCCTGACCCTGCCTCTTGAGAGGCCTCACCGACCGGCAGTGGCCTCGGCTGGAGGACCCCCCCACTCTGAGGCCGGAAACCCGGGGCTCCCCCGTGGGAACAGGAGTTGGGATGTGGACCGCCCCAGTTGGGGGTTCAGGCCCGGGGTCCAGGACAGAGGGGTGTGAGATGGGAGACAGGCTGGCAGTCCCTCAGAGCAGAGGCCCAGTGAGCATCGTGGGTGGGGGCGCGGAGCTGGCTGCATCTGGATCTGGTTCAGTCCTGGCTCCCGCAAAGTGAGTGCTGGAGGCTCAGCTCCAGTGAGGGGTGACCTATGGGCTGCAGGGAGCCAGCAGGGGGGGGGCATGTCCTGCACTGCCCACCCCCCCAAACCGTGTCCGCCCTCTGTGTCCTCCATCGGTTCAGAGCAGCCTGGCCTTGGCTCCGCCACCTGTGACTCAAGTGGGCTCCATTCCCAGACCGTCACGTTGGCCAGGGGCCCGGAAACTGCATCCTGGGAGACCGTGGACCAGGTCCCTTCCCGGTTGGGAAGCTCCCTTCCAAGCCATGCAAAGGTCTAGAAGAAAAGTGACCCCAATATCCTAGAGATAGGCCCCCGTCTGTGTACTGATACGCTGTGTGTCCCCAGGCAGGTGGTACCCTTCCTTCTCTGAGTCTCTGAGGTCGTGACAACCTGATTCTGGGAACTCGTAGGGGAGGAATTTGTTGAGTGCCTGCTGTGTACAAAGCTACGTGGTCTTCTAGACTTTCCATGGGTGGGGAGCGCTACAGCCGCAGTTGGGCTGGATCTAAGTGGGATCAGGGCCACGGCTGACTGCCTGGACCCCATTCCAGGTCCTGCCCGTCTTGTCTGAGTCCAGGCTTAGCACTCACTGGGAGCTCCCGTGTCTAGTGTGCAGACTACAGCTTTAATGACGGGGGTGGGGGATGGGGGTGAGTGGGGGAGCTTAGGGGCTCTCTCCAGCTTCCTCTCGCTGCTCTGGAGTTGAGAGAGAGCAGGGAGAGACCATGGTGGAGGGGACTGGCTCCCACCTCAGGACCTTTGCACATGCTGTTCCGGTGCCGAGCAGAGCGCCTTCCTCAGCCGTCTGCCCCGCCCGCCCCTGCTTCCTCCTGACTCACATCCCCCCCCGGCTGCCTTCTGTCCCCCCCCCCCCCTGTCCCCAGCCTCCCTGCAATTTCCTAAGATATCCTATAATCTACTCATTCATCCTATTTATGTCTGCCCTCCCCCCCACCCCCCCGCAGCCCGGCCTCCCTGCATGCATTTGGCGGCCGGGAGACTAGTGACATGGGTGCTGGAGAGCTGGATCAGGGTGGTCTGAGGAGGAGAGATTGTGGGGTTTCTGAAGACCAGGGCATCCTCTGCCCTCCCAGCCAGTGTGCCATTTCCTGTCCCCATAGGTCAGCTGAGGACAGAGATGCGCTTGAGCGATGCATACCGCTGGCACTTAACAGATACTAAATGAGTGTGTAAGGTCTCTGGTGCCCATGGGATGAGGGTGGTGGGTGTGAAGTCCCAGGCCCAGCTGCTGTGTGACCATGGGATGTCTCCAGGCCTCTCTGAGCTCAGCACCCCCACCCCGCAGCTCCTGAGAGCCGCCTCCGTGGGGAAGCTGCTGCGTGGGAGAGCTGCAGGAGGGTCACAGCCTTCCTGGCAGTGGGGCGGTTAGCACCTGGTTGCCAAGGTGACGACCACCTGTGGATGGGACGTTGCCATGGAGATGGACCACCTGGGTGGCAAGGGTGACTCCTGCTGGTGTGTGGCTGGGGTGTAAGTGGCTGCCGGGGAGGGGCCGGCATGCTCGACTCACGTGGTCTGGGGACGGCATGGGGGTCCCCGTGATGAACTTTGGTGGGGCCCTGGTACACAGGAATGAGTTCTGAAATGAACACCCATGTCTCTCCCCTCCCGGACTATGACACAGTCCTGTGGCACCTTCCAAGCAGGTGAGGGCAGTTGTCCCCCTCCTGACAGGGGCCTCCCTGTGTAACTGGAGGGGTGTTGTCAGTTACTAGGACGTGAAGCTGGTTCCAGGTGCCCTGAGCCTGGCCCAGGGTTGGCAGGCCCATCGCCGCGCACCCTCAGGTCGGTGAGACCCCTCTCTAAGCTCTGACAAGTCCATGTGTGCATTGTGAGCCGTGGCCATGGCCCCCGCGGCTCTGAGCACGTATGTGGTGTCACATGGCTACCTGCAGTCAACAAGGACATTTGGACAGTCACAGGAGGTGGAGACACTGCCTGAGGGAGTCCGGAATCACAGAGAGGAGCACGACGCCCTTTGCCAGGGGATGTGGGAGAGTCCTTCAGGTCCTCAGTGAGTGGACTCTGCTCCCAGAGGGAAGTTACTAGAAGTCATTTAAAAATGGCCTCTTGAGCTACTGTGTGGCGGCGGCGGTGGTACACGCCTGTAATCCCAGCACTCGGGAGGCAGAGGCAGGCGGGTCTCTGTGAGTTCGAGGCCAGCCTGGGCTACAGAGTGAGACCCAGGACAGGCGCAAAACTACACAGAGAAACCCCGTCTCGAAAACCAAAAAAACCAAAATTTTTTTGAAAGAAAAAAAAAAAAAAGGCCTCTTGTTCCAGGCCAGTCAGGACTACACAGGGACCCTGTCTAAAGCACAAAAGAAAGGAAGGGAGAAGGAAGGGACCACTGGGCTGAGGGACAGCTCAGTACTCGGAGCTCTGGCTGCTCTCACAGAGGAGCCGGGTTCCACTCCCAGCACCCACAGGGTAGCTCACAGCCATCCGTAACTCCAGTCCCAGGGACCTGATGCCGCCTTCCGACCGGCAGACACTCCACACAGGGGTGCACAGACACATGTAGACAGCACAGCCTCACATATGAGAAAAGAAAGCAAGACGTGCTCTCTAGGGCCAGTGGAGAGCTCAGCAGGTAAAGGTGCTTGCTACAAGTATGAGGATCTAAGTTCAAATCCCCAGGATTCAAAAGCTGGGATACACACACACACACACACACACACACTTGTTTTTCGAGACAGGGTTTCTCTGGGTAGCTTTGCGCCTTTCCTACAACTCGCTCTGTAGCCCAGGCTGGCCTCGAACTCACAGAGATCCACCTGCCTCTGCCTCCCGAGTGCTGGGATTAAAGGAGTGCACCACCACCGACCAGCATCAGCTTTTAAAAATTATAGTTCATGGGGCTGCAGAGGTGGCTCAAAGGTTAAGAGCACCAACTGCTCTTCCAGAGGTCCTGAGTTCAATTCCCAGCAACCACATGGTGGCTCACAACCACCTGTAATGAGATCTGGTGCCCTCTTCTGTATACATAATAAATCTAAAAAAATTATACTTCATACATTTATTTTATGTGTGGGTCATGCACCCCTGGCACATGCGAAGGTCCAAGGTCAACTTGTGAGCATCCCAGGGCAGAACTTGGGCCATGAGGCTGAGTGGCAAGCGCCTTCACCGACCATGTCACGGGCTGGGACAGACTCTTACCACTACCCAAACCAGCCTGCGGCTTGTCATCCTCCTGCCTCGGCGCGCTTGAGTGCTGGGCCTCCAGGATGGGCCATTGGGCCTGGCTCTCTGCGTCACTGTGTCACACAGGCTGACTTTGGTGTAGACTGCTGTGATCTGGGGCCAGGGCCACAGCTGCGCGTGCGTGCGCCCCTCTGCCATTTCCCGTAGCTGGCCTGGGTCAGTTGCTAGTGGTGAGGAGGCTGGCTGCCCAGGTGGGGGGCCGCAGCCTCTGGCTTCTGTCCCCGCCACCACGTCCTCCCCAGTGGGCCGCTGCCGCAGAAACCGACTGCAAAATACCCTTCTGCCCCTGGTTTCCGGAGGAACTGGGGGCGCAAGTTCCTGGGAAGCTTCCAGATCCATTTGATTTCTGCGGCTTGTGGAGCTGGAGACGAACCCAAGGCTTGGGGGTTCTGGGCGGGGCTCCACCCTGACCACGCCCCCAGCCCCTCACTGGGGATTCTGGGCGGGGCTCCACCCTGACCACGCCCCCAGCCCTCACTGGGGATTCTGGGCGGGGCTCCACCCCGACCACGCCCCCAGCCCCTCACTGGGGATTCTGGGCGGGGCTCCACCCTGACCACGCCCCCAGCCCTCACTGGGGATTCTGGGCGGGGCTCCACCCCGACCACGCCCCCAGCCCCTAATGTCACTTCCGTAGGTGTAGATTCTGCATCTCTTGAAGGATGGAGGGAGAAGATGGTGTCAGGTAACCCACAGTATGGCTGAATCACAGGCCTATTTTTGACAGCAGCAGCCAGGGAGGCACCAGGTGGGAAGGGGCGTGTGGGACGATCTGGGGCTTGTTTGATTCTGAGTTCCCCGAGTGGTTGTGGATCTGGTTTCGTCCACCACGCTCATGTCCAGGCCACAGGACAACCTGTGGGAGTCGGTTCTGTCCTTCTGCAGTGTAGGTCCCGGGATGGGACTCAGGCCGCCAGGCTTGGTAGCAAGTGCTGTTAACCACTGGGCCGTCTGGCCAGCCCCTCTTTTTTGGTATCCCAGACAGGCCCTGAATTGGTGTTCCTCCTGCCTCCGTGGCCCCCTGCTGGGCTCACCAGCATGCTCTACCCACTGTGGCCCTCTTCCGTCTCCTTCTGCCTTGCCCTCTATCCGCTTGGGTGCATGTCCACACGGCTGCCTCGCATGGGGATGTTGGTGGCCACCAGGCCTTTGTGCCTGGAAGATTTGTGTCCCTGCTGCTCAGAGTCAGCCCTGCTGGATGCAGAAATGAATGATGGGTAGAGGCGCACAAGCCCTGGGGCCCACAGAGTCTGCATGCTCACCCCCAGACTAGAGATTTTGTTTGTTTGTTTTTCAAGACAGGGTTTCTCTATGTAGCTTTGGAGCCTGTCCTGGAACTCGCTTTGTAGACCAGGCTGGCCTCGAACTCACAGAGATCACCTGCCTCTGCCTCCCAAGTGCTGGGATTACAGACATGTGCCATCACTGCCAGATAGACTAGAGACTTTTATTGTGTGGGAGACCTGGGTCCCCCGCTTCCTGATGGGGATTGCTAGAGAGCCCACGGGGAGCAGGAGGTGACTGGGCCACGGGGAGCAGGAGGTGACTGGGTCTCCACAAGAGCTGGGAGAGATCAGAGAGCTTCAGGCTGTGGGGTGGGGCTGGATGCCCTGGGGCATCTGAACCCTTGTGTGGGGGTGGGGGCTCCCCAGCAGCCCACAGCCCCTGGCTCGGTCCTGTAGAATCCACCTCTCACGCCAGGCTGGCTCCGGCCCCATCTGTCCAGTTGACGAGCAGAGCGACCACCTCTGAGCAGGTTGGTCCGGGGTTGGGTGGCTGAAAGTCCCACCCTAAGCAGGGCCATCCGGGCCCTTCCGGAACTGCTCCAGGGCCGGGGTGAGACCTCCTTTGGGCTGTCTGGGATGGACCTGCCATGTGAGAGAGGAGATCTTTCTTTCCCCTGGTCCCCACATCTGTGACCACCCCATCCTCTTGTAGCCAAGGATGACCTTGAACTTCTGATCCTGCTGCTTCCACGTCCCCAGTGCACCAGACAGAACTGTGCTACCACACTGGTTTATACGGTGATGGGAACCCAGGCCTGGGGCACAGGCGAGCACTTAGACTTGGATCCGCCCCACTTCCCGCCCCTTGTGGCACCGGGAGGTGGTTAAGAGAAGGTGGATGCAAGAGAGGGAGGAGGCGTGGGGAGGGAGCTGAGGGCAGCCCGTGCTCAGTGGAAGACGCGTGGCCCCGTGGACGTCCCTCTCTGGGGCTTGGAGGGAGGTCGGGTGAGCCAGACAAGGCCGGCGGGGCAGGGAGGGCCGAGCTGGGCTGCCCATCAGTACCCCGAGCAGCTGGCCCACTTTCTGAAGCGTCTGGAAGCTGCCAGGAGGGGGCGCGTCAGGGGTGTCCTGCCGATCTGGGGTCAAGCTGCGCCCTGCCTGTCGTTCCCCATCCGCAGGGCCTCCGGGCAGGGTCTCCCAGAGAGGGGCCTCCTGGCACAGGACGCGGGGCCTCTCTGCGAAGACCTGGAAGCCGAGCGCCGTGGTGAGCACGGGGACGTGCAGCAGGCCGGCTCCCTGCGCTGCAGGCCGCAGCCCCCGGCTGCAGCCCCCCGGCCTGCGCGCGTCCAGGCCAGGAAGCTGGAAGGGCGGGATCTGGGCCGGGGTCAGGGGGCGGCCGGTTGGCATGGTGAGCAGCGGTGGGGGGCAGGAGCCCGGATCCCGTGTCGGGGTGGCTGGTGGCCTGGTTCCCGCTGTCCCCGCCCCTCGCCTCTTCATCTCTCTAAAGCTCTGTCGCCGCCTGTCCATGTCTGCCTTTCTCCCCTCTGACTCCTAGTGAAATATTAAATTCTCAATGTAATATTAAGGGAAAACATTAAATATTAAATTTCACCTTTTTAAAATATTAAAACTCTCAGAGCTGGATCCAGATCCTGGAATTCGTAGACCACTTTCTCCTGTCCCAAGGTGGCCAGGGACTCTTCTGACATGTCTAGTCTTTTGATTTTGTGACAGGATACTGTCTGTCTACAAAACTCACAGTCACACACCCGCAAGATCTCATTTACAATAAAAATTAGGGGGCGGGGCGCACGCCTTTGATCTCAGCACTCGGGAGGCAGAGGCAGGCGGATCTCTGAGTTCGAGGCCAGCCTGGGCTACATAGAGAAACCCTGCTTCCAAAACAAACAAAAACAAAACACACACACACACACACACACACACACACACACACAGACACACACACACACACAGACACACACACACACACACAGACACACAGACACACACACAGACACACACACAGACACACACAGACACACACACACACACAGACACACACACACAGACACACACACACAGACACACACACACAGACACACACACACACACACACACACACACACACAGACACACACACACACACACACACACACACACACACACACACACACACACACACACACAGACACACACACACACACACAGACACACACACAGACACACACACACACACAGACACACAGACACACACCACACACACACACAGACACACACACACAGACACACACACACAGACACACACACACAGACACACACACAGACACACACACACACAGAGACACACACACACACACAGACACACACACACACACAGACACACACACACACACAGACACACACACACAGACACACACACACACACAGACACACACACACACACACAGACTCACCACAAACTCGACTCTTCGATAGTGTTTACTTGAATCTTGCTCTGTCAGCAATTTTCTGGGGCGCCTCACCGTGTAACAAACCCCCCAGTAACGCTCTCTAGCACTGCAGTCTCTCCCAGGCTGTCCGGCGTTTTCCATTTCAGTTGTGTTTGTATCTGTGGGGACAAGTGCCATGGTGTGAGTAGGGTCAGAGGACAACCTTGCAGGAGTTGTTTTTCCCTCTGTAGGTCCTGGGAACCAACTGAGGTCCCCAGGCTTGAGGGCAAGCGCCTCCCCTTGCCCTTCCCTCTGACTGGCTCTGATTTTGTGCCGTTGAGGAGGGTCTTGCTCTGTAGTCCTGGCTGTTTTGGAACTGGCGGCCTCCTTGCTTCAGCCTCCCGAGTGTGGGGCTAACAGGTGTGGCCCGGGCTAGGAGGTATGGCCCACCTCTCCAGGCCTCAGACTTGCTGGCCCCAACGACATAGGGTCTGAGTTTTTCTGTCTCCTGGCAACAGGTGCTAGGCCAGCCGCCTGAAATGGCTGCAGCTTCCAGGCCCTCCTGCAACAGGGGGATGCTCTGAGCTCCTCTGCCAGCTAGGCTATTTCCGGATGATGGCCACTCTTGTGGACACATGCCCTGCGTGCAGCGTAAGGTCTACAATGGAAAGTAGCCTGGAAGCTAGTGGGGGACACCCCACTTTGTGCTGATCACCCCGTATGACAGGCGACCCCGTCAGCTCTTTCAGGAACTGGGTCAGTCACTCTCAGGTGGAGTGAATTCATGCCATTTTCTGAGCTCTGAGTCTCCAGGGCCGGCGACATGTCTGCTGTCTGCAGGCAGGTGGGGCTGTTTGTCCACACTCCCTCAAGACTGTAGCTCAGCAAAGGTGGGGGAAGTGGACTTTCTGGAGCAGATTCGAGGGGTGTCAGGGACAAGGATTACTGACTTTGGGAGCTGGGCAAGGTCAGCAGCGCTGGCTGACTTAATCTCCTCCATGGCTTCCGGGAGCAGCAAGCAGGGCTGGCTGGCACCAAGTCTTGTTTCTGACACTGAGAAGAGGGACTCTGGCTGACCCTGGCCTTGGGTCACATCTTCAGGGAGCCAGGCTCCCCCTGCCTGGGCTCCCCAAACTCGAGTGGCTGGTTGTCTCTGGGGACTGTGGCCGTGGGCTCCAGCCCAGGTGATGGGAAGGGGCTAGGAAGGCTGAGGGCTAGAACTAATTCCCTAATTTATGGTTGCCCCACGCCAGTGCCAACCCAAGTCTGTCTGTCCTGAGGCAGAACCCTGTCCCTTTCTCGGTGGCAAATGCCCGATAGCTATCCCAGCCTGAGAGACGCCAGGGCCCCCGGCTCACTGCCAGCCACCGTGCTCAATAGCTGCCTCTCCATCTCCCCACGTGCCCGAGTGTGTCAGGTCCTCCTGGCTCCCTGGGCGGACAGAACAACGCACTGGAGACAGTGCTGATGAGGATGGCGTGTGGGGGAAGGCCAGGTCCCGGCGGGACCCAGATGTCGTCCTCTTGCCACAGCCCAGGAGAGGAGAGGCTGAGGTGAGGCTGGGCTGAGGTGACCTCAGGTGTCCAGGCCTCTCTGGCCCCTTTGCTAGTCCCAAGCACCACGGCGTCCAAGCCAGGCCTCCACCCCACACCTGGCTTCTCACAAGACCAAAGTTGCGAAGCAGAAGGGGTAGGGAAGGAGACTTGGATGCTCAAGTGGCAATTTTATTAAAAAACAAAATAAAACAGAAACAGAAACCAAAACACCACGCAGAAGTTCACCCAGGAGGGGAGGTCGCCGGAGCCAGGTGGCCCTCCACCTAAGCCTCCTGCTGCTGCACAAAGGGGTTGGGGATGGCCTCCATGCCGTCCTGCGGGCAGATGAGCACCACAGACGTGCCGCGGCACACCACGAGCCCCAGCTGCCGCGTATCCTCCGTCAGCTTGTACTGGTCATCGGGGTCTGGGGGTGACAGACAAGAGGAACTGAAGACACGTCCTTTAGCCCAGCACTCCACAACCAGCACCTCCTAGGGGCTGTCCTGTCTCTTGAAGCTCTTTTGGGGACAGGCAGACCCCGGCACTCGGGTCTCAGAGCTGACTGTGGACATGGATACCTGGATTCTACAAGAACCCTAAAGGGCAGATGCTCACCCCATAAACACCAAGGGTTGGTCTGCGGGGGAAGCAGAGGCCCCAGAGAGGGTGGACAGAGGTGGAAATGGAGAGTGATTAGGAAGTAATTGTCATGAGTACTGAGGGACGCCCTGTGGGTGCTATGGCCATTATTCTGGATGGAGCCGAGATCCTCTGGGCCCAGAGCCATGGACACAGGCAGACATTCCAGGCAGAGGTCGGTGTCCCGTCGTCCCCAGGAGGGCTGAGGGGAGTGAGCTGGAAGTCTCAAGCCTGGGGCCATCATAGCAGGCTTGTCACCTTTCTGGCAGTCAGGGGCGGTCCTGCACCCCAGCCTGCCCCCTTCGTCACCACCTGCTGCAATGTGACCCCACAGGGAGCAGGAACAGGGCCTGGTGGCACGCTCGCAACCACAGCCAGCTCACCTCGCATGTACTCGATGGTCCCGTCCAGCACCAGGTTGAGTAGTGGGTCAAACCCTTTCAGGATCCCGCTGGCTTGAGGAACAGAGGGGAGAGAGGTGGGGAGGGTGATGCCGCCACTGTCCTCCTGCTGCAGACCCAGGCATGGGGACAGTTCATGGACAGCTGCCACTACAGAACTCATGGGGAGGTGTGTCCCTATGTGGTGGCCTGGTGCCTGGGACTCCAACCTTCTTCTTCCCAGTGTGGAAGGGGCCATGGATAGCGAGTTCATGGTGGGCCAAGTGATAATAAAACGTTATGGTCCCCCAAACTGAATTCTGCAGTTTCACGTAACACAAAATAGCCTTTTTTTTTGGTCCTGAGAGGGTCTCATTTGCCCAGGCTGGCCTCAGACTCACTAGGCAGCCTGAAAAGAATCCTAAACTCCCCAATCCTGCCTTTACCCCCCTAGTGTTGGAACAGCAGGCTTGTACAACCATGCCTGGTTTACATGGTGCTGGGAAGGAAACCAGCGCTCTACCCACTGAGCTACAGCCTCAGCCCTGGTTGAGTTTTAGAGGCAGGGTCTTGCTACATAGCTCAGACCGGCCTGGACTTCTGACGTTCCTGCTACTGGGAAACCTCCTGGGTCACTGCTGCCTCCAGGCTCTTGAGGGACTCCTTCCTTCCATCTTTCCTGTCCCCTCCTCCCAACATCCTGACCTCTTCCTTCAGGATCTACCAATAATGCTCTGGGTGCTACCCCACCTGGCTCTCTTTCCCCATCCACAATTGGGGCCTACTGGTACCTCTCAATGTTAGAGCATGGCCCAAGCTTTGCCCTTGGTAAGAGTGCCTGGCCTGTGTGGCTCCCCACGCTTGCCACGACCCCGATTCCGTCTGAGCACACTCACCTTCCCGGCCACCCTGGAACTTCACCCGGATGGTCTTGTCAATGTACTTCGACAGGTCCAAGATGCTCTCTTTCTTCTTCTTCTCTTTGTCCTGCTGGAGAGTGGCGGAGCTGAGGAGTGAGGGCCCGTCTTCCTACATCCCAGTGACTCCTTCCCACCACACCACAGCCCGTCTGCACCCTCATTTCCGCCTCCCATGCCCCCAACTCAATTCTGCCTCCCTGAATCTGCATCTGTCTCTCTCCCCAAGTCCTGTCTGCATCCCGTCATCCAGGCTGCATCCCTGTCCCCTCTCTGCATCCCCATACCGCCCCGTCCGCACCCCACATCCCCGTCCGTCCGCACCCCACGTCCCCGTCCGTCTGCACCCCACGTCCCCGTCCGTCCGCACCCCACGTCCCCGTCCGTCCGCACCCCACGCCCCCGTCCGTCCGCACCCCACGTCCCGTCTGGCACCCCACGTCCCCGTCCGTCCGCACCCCACGTCCCCGTCCGCACCCCACGTCCCCGTCCGCACCCCACGTCCCCGTCCGTCTGCACCCCACGCCCCCGTCCGCCCCCCCCGTCCCCGTCCGTCCGCACCCCACGCCCCCGTCCGTCCGCACCCCACGCCCCCGTCCGTCCGCACCCCCACGCGATCCCAGTTCCTCCGCGTCCCTGGCTCCCCACCCGCCTTCGGGCGTCCGCTGGCCCTGCCACCATCCAAACAGCAGAGAGGCCATCACATGACCCGTCCGTCCTCTGTCCAGGCTGCTCAGCCTACCTCTGTCCAGGCTGCTCAGCCTACCTCGATGCCCAAACTGGTCTCTGGGCAGCAACAGCATTGTAGGCACCTGCTAGATACTGCTGTTGACCCCACTGTGGATGTGGGGCCAGGGGAACCTCAGATCATGGCCCCGGGTCCAGCCTGTGCCTCTGGGGCTTCTTTTCGTAGGTGGGATGTAGTCCACTGTTGAAGTACCTGTGGGAGGGAATCTGAGAGTCGAGTGAATGGGGAAAGGGTACACGCCATCCTGAACATGTGGGTGGAAGGTTAGGTTAAAGTCCAGATGCTAGGATCGGCAAGATGGCTCTGTGGGTAGAGACGCTTGCCGCCAAACCAACTCCTGTGTGTGCACTTGGCACATGTGCCCCCTCCCAATGGGGGTCCAAAGGACCTAAACCTACGCTTTTGGCTTCTGAAACAGTCTTATGCAGGCCAGGCAGACCAGGTAGTTGGGGATGACTTCCAACTCCTGACCTTCCTGAGTGCCTGCACGGCAGCTGTGTGCCACCACATCCATTTGGTCCTGGAACACCCCACCGTGACCTGGTTCCCACCACCGTGTGTCCCATGGTTCCGTGAGGCTCATGTCCCAAAGTTTCAACTTGGTTTTTTTTTTTTTAGGTTTTAATTATGGCCAGACATGGTGGCGCACACCTTTAATCCCAGCACTCAGGAGGCAGAGGCAGATGGATCTCTGTGAGTTCAAGACCTGACTGAAACAGAGTAAGACAGCCAGGGCTACACAGAGAAACCCTCTCAATAAACCAAAAAAAAAAAAAAAAAAAGTATGTGTGTATGTCCATGTATGCACACATGCCCATGAGTGTGGGTCTCCAGGGCCATTTACAGGCCATTCTGAGCCACCAGCAGCACAAGTGCTGGAGACCCACCTCGCCTCTCAGGAAAAGGAGGGAGCACTAACTCCAGCCCATGTCCCTCTTTCTGTCTCTTTTTAAAAAGATTTATTATGTACACAGTGTTCTGTATTATGTAGGCCTGTGTACCGGAAGAGGGCACCAGACCTCAGTACAGGTGGTTGTGAGCCACCTGTGAGCACATGTGGGTGCTGGGAATTGCACTCGGGACCTCTGGAAGAGCCGTCAGTGTCCTTACCCTCCGAGCCACTTCTCCAGCTTTTTTTTTTTTTTTTTAAAGACAGGCTCTCACTACAAAGCCCAGCCTAGCCTGGAACCTGCCATACAGACCAGGCTGGCCGTGAACTCAAAGATGCAGCTGCCTCTGCCTGTGCCATCAGCCCGGCTGGGGCTGTGACTGGGCAGGGCAGCTCAGTGGGAGGTTGGGGACCACACACATCTCTGCAAAGCAATCAGGGCATCATGGGGACAAGGGGTGAGGAGCGTCCGCGGGCTCTGGCTGCCCCACACCTCTCAGGACCCAACACCACTAGAGAACCTTCAGCAGGGCCCTGTGTCCAGGCCAGACCTCACAGGACAAGAGGCCAAGATGAGTATGAAAAGCTATTTAATCCCCTGACAACCTAGAGCGGGGTCTCAGATGGCACTGCCCAGAGCCCCTCCAACCAGCTCAGAGATCCCAGTACAAAATGGCTTAAGTTAAGGCGCAGTCCAAGGGGCCCAAGCAGGTGGCTGGGCCCAGTGCTCCTGTCTGTCCACTCTGGTAGGATAGGGGTATCTGGGGGCCATCCTCCTCCCTCCTCCCCCAAGGGGGACTGCTCAGCTGCCACTGCCTATCACCCTTTTCCATGCAAGTGTGAGCGGACACGGGACCCTGGCTCCATCACGAGTGTGGGGGCTGCGGCCTCTGCCGCAGTGACATGCAGCATATGTGGTGGGCTCCCTGCAGGCAGATCTGTCGTGGAGTCCAGAGCCTGGCTGGTGAGGTAGAGGACAGATGCCAGGTCCAGAAGCCACTGGTGGGGCAGAGGGCAGTGGCCATGGTGTGGAAGAGACTGGAACTGAGGGCTAGTTGCTGGGGACACGACCCACGCATGCCTGGCCAGTTCCCGCCATGCCGCAGACTGCAGAACCTAGAGCCAGAGCCATTGGCTTGGAGCGTGACCAGCAGACTCCCATCTCGGCATGGACCCTCCTGATGGGGTAAAGGACTCCTCCTGTCGACCCTTGGGCAGGGGGGCCCACATCTAGGTCTCTCGCGGCCACTCCCAACATAGAAACCTGCATGACAGAGATGTTGTTCTGGCCCCACAGGGCCCTGTCCTGGGGAAGAAGGCGCGGCCGGCTGGGACTGCGGGGCGAGGTCATCGGCGAAGCACCAGAGGCAGCAGCCTTGCATGGAGCGGGTGGCAGGGGGCTCACAGCCTGGTGCAAAGCAGAGCCGGGCGCCGAGGTGCGCCGCGGTGGAGAAGCGCGAGGCCTCAGGGGCTGAGCACCATGTTAAGGAGGCCACGGCGCGGGTCTGCTGCCCAGGAGGGGGGCAGCTGTCCCTGTCCCTGTAGGTCCCTGGTGGCCGGCATCTGTGTGGCATGGAAGACTGAGGGTCCAGCTCTTGTGCCTCCTCTTCCTAGGCCAAAGTCCCTGGCTGCACCACAGGGCTGGGCTGGATCTGGTCCCTGTTTGTGGGACTAGATGTGCTGACCGTGGGGCTGTTGAGATCCCTGGCAGGGTTTGCAGCTCCTGCCTCCTCAGGCAGGGCTGCCTCCTCAGGCAGGGCTGCCTCCTCAGGCAGGGCTGCCTCCTCAGGCAGGGCTGCCTCCTCAGGCAGGGCTGCCTCCTCAGGCAGGGCTGCCTCCTCAGGCAGGGCTGCCTCCTCAGGCAGGGCTGCCTCCTCAGGCAGGGCTGCCTCCTCAGGCAGGGCTGCCTCCTCAGGCAGGGCTGCCTCCTCAGGCAGGGCTGCCTCCTCAGTGGGCAGGGGTTTCTTGGCCAGCTCTTCACTTGGAGGCTGCTGGGGGAGGGGAGCATCTGGATCCCTTACAGGTGCAGGCCCCTGGGCTGGAGCCCATGAAGACTGAGGTGCGTCCTTCTGTAGAGAGGGGGAAGCTGTGAAGCTGAGAAGTGGGCAGGGGACCCCAATGGGATAGAACCCAACACAAATGCAGGGTACGTAGAGCAGGCATGACATGCCATCCAGCGCCATCCAGCGCCATCCAGCACACAGGTTGCAGGAGCCCAGGCCCCTGAGGCCCAGGGTATCAGGTCCTGGGAGCGGGTG